>NW_027515138.1:300000-600000 GCF_048772815.1 Callospermophilus lateralis
AACATGTTCAATTTGGATTAGGAATCATTCTGCTGGATTAATAATGGTATAGGGAACCTGCGATATTTATAAGAATATAGAGGAGAAATATACGTATGAAAACAGAAATCTAGGTACGATTTGAAGCCCAGAAGGGCATTGGGCCCTTGATGGGGATACTTAGCTTTGAATTACTTTCTGCACAGTTGTCTCAGATAAATCGACATACAATGGTATAGGACCATTTACCTTGGATGATTGAATGTAGTGAAAGAGGAAGAGTCGGCAGGATTAGGAAGGTAATCGGTATATTTTGAAAGAAGAGAGAGTATAGGATTTGGACCAAAAGTTCTTTAGAAATAGGGTTTCTTGTAGAGAATGACTGTAAATGTCAGCACATGTGAAGAGTGAGTCACAATGATGAACTGGTGAAAATATGTAGGAAAGCAGATATCAATAGAGACATTAGGAAATCAGGCAAAGTATAAAGTGAGTGATTGGATTAGACAATTTCAACATGCTTGAGAGAATATATAATCTTAGGAAGAAACAAATATGTAATTACCAATAGGATTGACATTAGAGAGCATTAGGCAAACTGAACGTGGATGTTTTTAGTAATCCCTGCTCACTTTCCATTTAGATTTTGGTAGAAGCATAAGTGTGACCTTTGGTTTTTGTGTCCAGAATATTACTGTGATAAAATATATTTGTAGATAAGGTGACATGAGTATTTCTTCCACCAGTTCTCAGAGCAATATTTTGAAGACTTATAAATTAGTATTCGGGATACAAATAAGTTTACCCTGTATCTATGAATACAGAGATAATGCATTAATAAATCATAATGTGAATAAATAATATAACTAGTTCCAATTTTAAATAATGGATTTAATTGATATCTGAAAATATACAGGAAATCTTATATTGATATACATACATTCATTCCAACGAGTTAAACATCTAATGGTAATATTAGGGTTATGGTTTATCAGGAAGAGTGTGTGAGTTTTGCTATTGTGGGTGAAGGAAAACGTGAGCCAGATGCAGGTTGGCTAGCCTAGATTACTATGTTTACCCGGCAGTTATCAAAGCCACAAAAGCCAAGGCTGTGTGAGGAAAAAGCCGACTTCTTCTGTGAGTCATAGGGATTTGAGCATATAGGGGCTGCCTAGAGGAACCCAAACTTTTCATCAAATTCAGTACACAGCATTAGCCATATTACCAATTAACAACCAAAACCGATGGCCCCCAGGGGGTCTCTATAACCTCAAATTCTGTGTGACCTTTTTAACTGCGGCAAGTGCTCAATAGCGTGGAAGGAAATTCCCCTATGTGGAGGCCTTTTTCCTCCTTCACTCAAATCCTGAACTATACATCTCCAATAGATCCTCACCCTCTGCCATCTACTCCAGATGCTCTGCTGTCAATCCCACCTCAGCAACCTGATTTCTCCTCTCCAATTACTAGATCAAATACCCAAACCACCGCTGGTTCTCAGACAATTCCCCCCTTGCTGAGGTAGCAGGTACTGAGATACCCCTCTTCCCACTCACTCCTCTCTTCTCCTGTCAGTGTCCGCACCGGGTCCCAACAGGTCCTTTTACCAGCTAACCCAAAGCTCAAACAGGCAGAGGAGAGCCCTCAGACCCCTATCCAAGATGTAATGAAAATGGCCTTTAAAGTTGCTTTGTCAACACTGAAAACAGGTTACTAAGAATTTGAAGTCCCTCACAGGCTTTTTGAGATACTCACTCCCATCTTCCCCTCTGGTCTATCTGTTCTACTGCTCAACTTTTTGATGCTAGGAAAATCCCAAAGCCCTTTCCCATTATTCTTTTACATCTCTTCTTCCTCATTCTCAGATCCACGGAGCTGCTCTCACCACCCGCCTTTCACGTCTTCCCCCTCTGTACCAGGACCACAGAAAATTCTTAACTGACCTTCTCCAGAAGTCTTCACCATGGCTGAATTTAGGACTTTTAGCAACAGAGTCCCAATGAAGGAGTTCAATGTAGATAAACTTCCTCTTTTCTTGTTGCCCTGTTCTACGTATCATGGGCTGGAAAAATCAGCTCTGCTATGCTAGACACCCCTTTACTAGTTTTTCACAAAATATGTGAACAAGGCCTCTGGCCTTGAGCTGGATCTTCACAGAGATGGCTACATTTCTAAGATAAAGAAGTTACCAACTGGGCTCCATGGTAATAGCTGGCAGGGAGAAAAAAAAAGAGAAGACAAAATCTCTCCCCCTCCCAAGTGTCCTTAAAAACTAAACTTGCATAGAACAGAGGAAATAAAACAGAAACAAAAACAGCTTTTTGTGAACTTCTGCAGACTGTGAACTTCTGAGCCACTTTACCTACATGTTGGGTACAAAATTCTGAAACTACCTAAACTTGGGGTTCAGCGGATTAATTGATTACAACAGAAGCAATGCCCTCTAAATCCGTTTGCAACCAAATAGTATTGTTTCCCTAGCTTCGGTGCTATCTTAGGTGCCTTGCCTTGTCTGTCCCTACAAAAGTGTAATTCTATATACTTAAACATTGTTAATGGGTTAATAAAATGGTCAACAGATGTGATTAATTATGTAATGGTGCAGATGATTCCCAGAGTGCTCTATCATTAAACAGGTTCATTTAAAAATCAAATAGGGGGGCAAAAATCTCGGTTCTGCTGGGAAGCTGTATTCCTCACTTTAGCCATCCTATTCGGAATAGGAGTTGCTGCAGGGGTGGGCACAGGAACCACTGCCCTAGTCCATGGGACACAACAAATAACCCAATGACAAGTACCAATAGACCAAAACTTAAAGATATTAAAAACCTCCATCACAGCTTTACAGGAATCTTTAACCTCGCTCTCTGAAGTAGTTTTACAGAACAGGCGACATTTGGACCTTCTCTTCATGAGAGAAGGGGCCTTTGGGCTGCATTGAGGGAAGAATATTGTTTTTATGCTGACGATACTGGAGTTGTAAAAGAATCTATGAGTAAATTAAAAAAAAAACGCCTTGAAGAGTGTCGACGAGAGACAGAGGCCCAAAAAGGGTGGTTTGAGTCTTGGTACACACAGTCCCCGTGGGTAACTACACTTTTATCAGCCTTGGCCGGTCCTTTAATAATCTTCATATTATTGCTAACTGTAGGGCCCTGTATGCTCAACCGTGTAGTTTCTTTTCTCCAAGCTCAAATTGGACAAGTTAAACTTATGGTAATCAGACAACAATGTTTCCGACTAGCAGACATGAATTGTGACACCCCCCAATGATCACTTTTATGATTAAAAGTAACCAGAACAAGAAGTGGGGAATGAAAGGATAATAAAATAGGTACTTGTCAATTTCTGTTTTTCTGTATGCTTAACAAAACACTGTTGAAATCTTGAGAACTGTTTGCTTATCTTGTTCCCCAAATGTACTGTCCCCAATTGCCAAACTGCAGAATGTACTCCCTCACACATTTGCAAACAAACCGCCCACTTGCCATGACCCATCAATAAATTTCACTCCCTGCCCTCTCTAAGGAAAGTATATAAGCTCTGCTTAAGCTGTTCTCAGGGCTCTCTGCTAAATTCAAGTGAGCTCTGAGCCACAGCATGCTGGACCCCCAATAAACACTTTGCTGTTGCATGTGACAGTCTCTTGGTGGTCTCTTACTCCAACACTCGACCAACCTTTACATTGGTACAAACATAAGTGTGACCTTTGCTTTTTGTGTCCAGAATATTACTGTGATAAAATGTATACATAGGTCAGGTGACATGAGTATTTCTTCCACCATTTCAAGGAGGAATATTTTGAAGACATGTAAATTAGTATTGGGGGTATAAAGAGGTGTACCCTGTGTCTATGAATATAGAGATAATGCATGAATAGACAATATTGTGTATAAATAATATAACTGGTTCCACATTAAATAATGGATTGAATTGATATCTGAAAATATATAAGAAATCATATATTGATATACAATCATTCATTCTAACCAGTTATACATCTAATCGTAATATTAGGGTTATGGTTCATCATGTAGGGTGTGTGAGATTTGCTTCAAAAGTACTTATGGATATCAAAAATAATGTGTTTGGAAAGAAGTCTCATGAAAAGACCAGTCAAGAAACATGAAGAAATATATGTGTTCTGAAGTAGAAAGTGATTGAAAGTGAAACAAATGCCTATAAATTTGCAAACTTGTGGATGAAATCTATATCCAATGATGTGCATAAACTAAAGAAATTGTAATTCACCAGTGTTGAAAAAAATTAACATCAAAATACACATCATGTTCCATAGGAGTCTACTTGCATTGATGATAAACTTGGTCAGTTACTGAAGAAATATTAGGATTTGTATACACCATTCACTGAAGTTAGTTTTCAGTAGTAGGAAACAAATATGTATTTCAGGTGGATGAATATTTCTGGGAATAATCTTGTGAAAAGATAATTATAAATCCACATACATGAATATGAATGAATTTAGGAAATGTATAATAAGACAGATATATTTCATATTTTGAAAAATCTGGATAGTATATATATATATATATATATATATATATATATATATATATATATATATATATATACAGATATTAAAAATTAGCACTATATGCCAATTGAAATTCACCATGAAATATATATCATTCACAGATCAAAAATATTCATTTTACTGAACATGGATTTATATATAATGTTGTTCTGCTAGGAAACTCACCCATAGGTTGAATTTTCAGTTCCATCAGCATTTAGGAGGAGTGATCTCTTCTCACAATTTGTATCTGCCAAGTCAGCAACCACAAAATAGTGTACGTGTGGTACCAGGTAGGATTGTATATGTGCTTATAAAAATACATATGCTGAATAGGCTACAGCGAAAGGGAGACAGGAATTCACATATTGGTTAACTTTAAAAACAACTGGAGAACTATTTCAACAAAAAATTGACTAGATTTATAACTCCTACCCTATACAGTGCATAAGGCAAGTCCAAATATACACCAGGCCTCTTTTGAAATGCTTGTATTTCAATTTTTTGGGGGTTATTTTTCTCCATCATATTAGGATTAGTACACAGAGTCTAGTAGGGTATGGGGTAGTGTCAGGGATTCAGTATTTCAATTGGAAAATTGGAAAATGAATCCAATGTGTATGCAAACATGTGCTACACAAAAATCCTTCCACTCTCATCCAGAACAATTCCTTGACATTTCCTTCGCTCCAAGTAAGACACAATTTGAGGAGAAGAGTTATAAAATCTGTGAATATATATCTGGAATGAAAATTGCTCAGGAGTTTAGAACTTTGAAGGTGGTAGACCAGTTTCCAAAAGTAAGGGACAGTGTAAACTCCACAATCATGGAGCTCTGCTGGCCTAAATACTTCTTCAGAAACTGCCTCTGAGGTTGGGCACTTGAAATATATGTTGTTGTCAGGAGCTTTAGCTTCCTTTGTAGTGAGACCATCAAAGCTGGGTCTGCATCTATGTGACCTGGAGGACATGGTCTCTTATATTCCAATGAACATTAGGCAGCAGTGCTGAATTCTCTCTTTGTAGATAATTGTGGCCACTGGGGGCTAAGTGTCTCCCCATGTGGAGTGTGAAGCTATTTGGTCACCTTCCACTTTTTGTGGTGTTTCTTGCCGCTGCACTGGGAGTTTGGTATTTGCTTCACGAAATTCAAAAAGTTCAACTAGGACAAACTGCTGGAGGGAGTTCTGTCACGTGCCGTGGGTCAGGGTCTACAGGAGAATACACCAATCTGGCTTCTATCCCACATTGCTTGCCCCCTTGACAATAGCAACCTGATTCTGAACATTGCCCTGAAACTTCTCCATATAACAAGATGCCTCTACATACAAGGTTCTGCTGGCTGCTCCATGTCAGTCACAACCCATTTGAAAGCCAATGGCAGATCCACATGACCGCACCACAGATTTTTTAACACACACGTGCACAACACTTCTCTACGACCACTAATCAGCAGGCTCCAACTTACTGACATCTCTGTTCTACATCATTATCATGAAACCCTGTCAATCAAGGCAGTGTCTGGTACACTCAAATCAGCAACAGGACATTCATGGTTGTCCAGTGCCACCTGGTCATGGGAATTTCAAAAATGTCATGGTATTTATGTAGCCATTTTTCAAGGATGAATTTGGAGGCACTCTGGGTTTCAATTCATTCAGGTACCGTTAAATGGTGAGGAAGCTCATTTCAATGAATGCTCTAGAGAACTCTCACAGGCAAGGTTTCCCAAAGAGTGGCCAAATGTTACATGAAGCCAGGCCCATAGAAGTCTACAATGTGAGGTCCATGTTTGTTTTGACTCTCAACTATGGCTGCCAAGTCTTTCAGAATAAAATCACATGATATCATTGCTGAGATTCCCTGTGCTGTGTGGAATGCCACCCTTGGTCTAGATCTCAGTTTCCAAGGGTGACTCCCATGTGTGGCCTCCAAAAATCTCAACACATTTCATGGCAATAATTCTCTGAGGTCAGTTCCACAACACAGTCTCTAAGGGGCATCACACCAGAGTTTAAACCCCGGTGGACCCAGTCATCTCCCAACCGCCACACAAATGACCAGAATTAAAACCAAAACACTCCCACATAGCCCTCATATTCTTCCATATATACACTCATCATAAACTGTGGCTGGATATTTCCATGAGGGGCACATCCAAAGACAGTGTTCAAAAAAAGCTCCCTTGCCCCTCATTTGCCTAAAGTCATTGTGGCCTGGACACCCTTCCTGTGAACCAGGAGTGATCAAGTAGGCCAGCTCTTAATACTGCTCTGCTTCTCCAATTTGAGGCCTACTGCCTGTCAGGTATAGACTCTTCATGTGATTTGGAGTCATGAGGAAACCCAAGCACCTCTGCATGGCTTTCAAGAACTCATTTGACCCAAAGGATCCCTATTCTCACTTGATAAAGGTCATGAAACTAAGAGAGAAAGGCAAGAAACTTCATCCACAAAAACTGAACTTTTTGCCATTTTTTTTTTGGATGCACACATGGGATCTTTCTTTAGATCCATCTGGTGCTGAGAATTTAAGCCACAGCCTCATACAGGGCCAAGATGCTGATTCAGACGCATCCCTTTCCAAAGCAATTAAGCAAAGAGCCACAGGTGATGCCCATTCTTTTCCATATGAAAATTAATTTCTTCACGCTTCACAAAGTGTGGCCTGAGGCAAAAACCATCCTGACATTAAGGGCAACAGTACAATAGGCAAGCAAAAGGCCCAAAGCAGGGTTTCTCCTCTGAGACTTTCCTGGTCACACTGATATCTGAGTTTTCTGAGATGCCCCCATTCCCTTCAGCTATTCAGTACATGGCCATTTCACAGAGTGTGGAAGTGGTTTATATCTTGGACACAAAACCATGAGCCTATTCTGGAGAGTTTCCAGAATTCAGGAAGACAACTGGAACTTGGGAAGATAATAGGTTTTGCCCATCTATAAGGCAAGCTGCAGTCCATTCATAAATTGGGCCGGATGAATGATGGGAGCTTTCTATTAGACAGGACACATCCATTGATGCATTGTCTTTTCTAATGTCTACAACCACGGACACAGTAGGATACACAGATATAGAAACACTTGCCTTGTCAAATGACATACAAGAAACAGTCCACTCCAAACCAAACAAACCGACTTTCCTATCTATTCTCAGAACATGAGACAAAACCGCATACTCACACCCATACTCAAACGGCACCTCCTTCTCCCAAGTAGGTGTGTGAATATATGGAGTGTCCTCTGACTGGTGGGCCATACTCTGTTCCACCGAAATGCCCTGTGGGGTCTCAGATCTTGTCTCCTTTTCCAACTCTGTGAAGTTGCCAGGAGCCATTGGTGAGCAACTATCTGCTTTCCCTGGAAAGGCCCCTCTTCAGAGCTCTCCTGGAATTTGGCCATCCTCACATCAGTAGGTACCAAGAAAGACTGACCCTATCTTTGGTAAATCCAAACAAGTGAGCCCAATGTGACTGAGACTGGGACTGGCTCTGGATGCCTTGCTTCCTGGATCCCAAGTTCAGAGATTTGAAACACCAAGGAAGTTAGGTAGGTCAATTCCTTCAGAAACTGAAAGAGGTCACTGCCTTGACAACCACTTTGTGCTAACAGTTGTTTCATAGGGTCCCATGAAATGGAGACTGCCCCTACTTCCTGTGACACTTTCAAAAGTAAGAATGGTATTTCAACCATAGGCACCTGGGAACTGCTCTCCACACAGGCCTGGTTTGGTCCATCTTCTCTATATTAAGAAGAAAGCGGCTGTTTCAGACACATCCCTTCGTCCTGACCAGGGTTTTTGCCATGGAAGATGATTTTTGCTCTCTTAGGTCCTCCATAGCTGCCTACATCTTATCCAGGGATCATTTCTGCATGGACCTTTGAGGTTCTCAGCAGGTGGAAGATCCCCTACATTCTTGTATTGTAAGACCAACTCTTTACCTGCTCTTCTGTAAAGTGAGATTGAGCGAACAGTGTATGGTTAGGGTTAATAACAGGTTCGATTTGGGTTAGGAATCCTTCTGCGAGATGAATAATGGTATTGGAACCAACAGAAATCTAGGTAAGATTTGAAGCCCAGTAAGGCATTAGGCGCTTGAGTGGGATACTTAGTTTTGAATTATATTCTGCACAGACGTCTCAGATGAATCGATATACAATGGCATAGGACCTTGTATCTTCGATGATTGAATGTTGAAGAGAACATCCAGTCAAAAAGGGATAGTAAGTAGGATTAGGATGATAGTTGGTAGGTTTAGAAACAAGAGTGAGTATAGGAGTGGGACCAAAATTTCTTTAGCAATAGGCTTTTGCGTAGAGATTGAATATAAATGTCAGCACATGTGAAGAGTCAATCACAATAATGAACTGGGATAACATCCTCACTCCATGGGTGCATCCTCCGCCAAGTGGAGGGGCCCATGGGGGACGAACCGTTATGGCAAGGGCAGAAGATAGTTGGTCAGAGCTGTTACTCATACTTTTATATAAGAAAGAGAGATCTGTGGGGATGTAAACTTAAGAAATAAGCCTGTGAGAAGGGTAGAACATCCTTTTAAATGTTGGCAGCACGGTCTTCCATCTCCAGACGATGATGGACCTGTATGGGTTTAGAGGCCAAAATATTAATCTGTTCTTTAATAAATTGTACCAGCCTGTTTATAATGCAGGGTCCTATGGACCCAATTATAAGTAAACCCAACAAAGGGCCTAATAGGGGAAGAAGGTAGGGTAGAAATCCATAAAGCCCAGTCCAGAGGGGATTTTCAAATAGTTCGCGTCATCTCTTTCTAGATCTTATTGAAGGTGCTTAATTTTAGTGCATACTATGCCTGATTTATTGGCATAAAAGCAGCATCGTTCCCCTAAGCCCAAGCAAATACCTCCCTGGTTATCTGTCAGCAAATCTAAGCCTCGTCTTTTTGAAGGAACACTCCTGCCTGGGAGTCTATTTGGTCCTGCAGATCTTTAATGGTTCCTGATAGAGTTTGTACATCATTTATAAGTTGTTGAGACAGGCGATGGTAAGAGTGTATAGCTGTGCCTAAGCCAGTGTACCTGTGCCCACAGCAGCTGTTATTCCAAAGCTGGCAATGAGTGGTAAGGCCTGTATTGCCCGCCTGTGTCTTTTGACTAAGGTGTCTAGGCTAGGAATGGGTAGAGGTTCATCTTCTGGGACTATAGTTATATCAGGGAGTAATAAGGCAAGAACAGAGCCACCGGTCCAATTCGCTGGAAGCCTGGGGAAGGCCAAGTTTCCTCCACCCATTAAAACTCTGCCATTGGGAGGACAAAGAGTTGGGGTGGGTGAGGAATAATTTTGTATGTTGAGCAATTTTCAAAGAAAGTAACTCCAACATCAATATCATAGGTGTTATTCTGCATCGCGCCTAAAAGACATACTGTAATAGTGCCTATAAGTTGTACTTAAAAAGGAAATCCGGGTTGGCATGTATTATCATTGTCTATGATAGAATTAATAGGAACTGCCATAGTCATAATTGCCCCTGTTGTCATGCAGAGCCAGCAATCACCAGCAAGGGTGTGGTTGGAATTATTAAGCAAGTAGAAGGTAGTTTCCAAAATATCTAATGTATTGGTATCTAAACCTGGGAGCTGAGATTTAGGCAACATTAAGGGATGATATGTGAGCTCAGGGATTTGGGGTTTCAAAAGTTTGATTATGTGAGGATGTTTGACAGCATCAGTGGTTCTTCCACCATCAGTGACCCCTGTAGGGGCCTTAATGGGCCAGCAGGAGGGTTTACCGACAGGGCCTTGGCAACCAGCTGACTGTAGCTTGGTGTATTTGCCTTCTACTCCCTGGTCAAATAGAAGGGAGGTATAATGAATAGTGGTCCCCCCTGCTGCATGAGTTTTAGTTTGGGAGGCTTCAAAAAATTGTTCTCCCTGCTTGTTAACACAAATTGAGGGCGACACATAACAAGAGTCATGCCTCGCCTGGGTATGCGAACAGGTTGCAGAAGAATTTTGGAGAGCTTTACTTGTACTAGGGGGAATAAACTTTGGCTTGTTAACACATACCCATTTAGGGTGATGAACTCCTCCAAGTTTATGGTCAACCTCGGCATGGAGGTAAGCCACCTTAGTCACGCAGTCAGCAGTCTCGGTCCAACTAGTGGGAGCCTGAGTCCAAGATCATCACTTGCATTCACAGGGGGGCCCAAAAACTTACACCATGATGTTGGAACGTGGAGGGCCAAGGCCTCCATGTAGAAACCTGTTAAGCAGAAGTGCCTAAATCAGGATCCTCACACAGATTGTTGGCTGCATCTGAAAAAGAACAAAATTTGTCCTCAGGGGGAGGCCCTCCATCCCTGTGTTGAGGTAAGTCATTAACCTGTTTAACCAGGCATTCTGGTAACCATCTTGGGGCTGATTGCTCTTGGTCCAAAAGACAAGCTGAGCCTCGTCCCCAGATGAGAACAGGACCTTTCCATTTATTTGTAAGGGAATTACACCACATAAGAGGTGGGCGAACAGAATTGGACAAGGGATGCCAGTTTCTGTCTGCGGCCGAATGGCCTTCACTGTCTAGGGTAAGAAAAATAAGGGGAAGTAAGGCATGGTTAAGGCGATGCCTGGGAGTGGTAAATACAAGGGCGGAAGCCTTATGGAGGGTTATCCAAGTCTATAAGGTAAGGTGGGCACGTTCCACAACGCCTTGGCCCTGAGGGTTGTATGGAATTCCAGTAGTATGACGAATTTGCAAGGTAGCACAAAACTATTTAAACTTGGCACAGGTATATGCAGGATAATTATCTGTTTTAATATGTATTGGTTTACCCATTATGGAAAAGGCTGAAATAAGAGGAGAAAGAACATATTTGGTAGCCTCTCCTGAATGTGGTGATGCAAAAATAAAGTCGCTGAAGGTATATATAGAAACGTGTATATATTTGGTAATTTCAAATTCAGGAAAATGAGTAACATCCATTTTCCAAAACTGATTGGGCAGTAATTCTCGGGGGTTAACTCTCATGTGTTGAATGGGGAGGGAGACAGTGCAACCTGGGCATGCTTTTACTATTTCTCGTGCCTGTTGCATGGTAATTTTACAAAGTAATTGAAGGCTCTTGGAATTTAGATGGTGAAGATTGTGTAACTCTGTGGCCTTTTGAATGGAGCCCACAAAAATTGGAAAGATGGAACGAGTTGCTGCATCAGCTTGGGCATTACCTTGTGTTAGAGGCCTGGGATGATCAGAGTGTGCCCTGATGTGTTCTAAGAAAAATGGGTGTTGTCTGGCTTGAATTAGCTGCTGAAGCTGATGAAAAAGAAAGGCCACATTGGAAGAAGCCTTAATGGTGGGGGAAATGTCCAGCAGGGGCACAGAATGAGCAATGTAGGCACTGTCTGTATAAATATTAACAGGATTATCAAAAAATATTATAAAAACTTGTGTTATGGCAAACAATTCCACAACCTGTGCTGACTGATAGATAGTATCAAAGATGGTAGGCTGGGTATTGACAACAAAGAGCGCTCAGCCATTACTGGAACCGTCTGTAAAGACAATAAGGGCTTGAGGAATGGGAGCCTTTTGAGTAATTTTGGGAAAAATAAATGGATGTAACTGGACAAAATGTAAAAGGGGGTCATTGGGGAGGTGGTTATCAATTGTTCCCCAAAAGCCTGATAGGGCAATACCCCATTCATCTTGTGTCTGTATTAAAAATTTGGTTTGGTCCTTCATATATGGAATTAAATTATTATGAGGTTCTTTGCCAAAATGTTGTCGAGAATCAAATGACCTTTAATAATAATAGAAGCTACCTGAGCAAGATTAACAGTAATAACCTTGGAGGATGTGGTGGGTAAATGGACCCAAAGCGAGGGGCAGCCTTTATTTTTAAAATGTGGATCTCGCTGCCAAATTATTCCTGTGGGTGTATGAGGAGTTTGTTAAATAACCAGAACCAGAGGAAGGTTATAAGAAATTTGTGTAACAAACTGTTGGGCAATGGCTTCTGTGACTTGGTTTAATGCCTGTAATGCCTCGTGTGTAAGCTTTTGAGAAGAGGAGGAGTGGGAATCACCTCTCAAAATATAATTAAGGGACAAAAGTACACAAGTGGGTAATTTTAAATATGTTCTTAGCCATTTAATATCCCCCAGTAATTTTTGAAAATCATTAAGAGTGTGAAGATGGTCCACACGTAGTTGTATTTTAGGAATTTGAATCTGATTATCTTGAAGTTTAAGGCCCAAATAGGTATAACAGTCCTGTGTTTGAACCTTATCAGAAGCTATCTGCAGTCCCAAGGTAGTGAGGGTTTTGTAAAGGTCCAGGTAACAATTATTAACGTCATGGATATTAGGTGCAGCAATTGACAAATCATCCAATTAATGTAAAATATGAATTTGTGAACATTGCTCTCTCATAGGGTCTACTGCTTGAGCAACGTATTTTGGGCTAAGACTAGGGCTGTTGGCCATACCTTGGGGAAGAAACTTCCATTGAAATCTGTGCATAAGGCCCTGAAAATTAATGTGAGGGAGACTAAAGGCAAAATAGGGTCTATCCTCAGGATGTAAAGCAATGGTAAAAAAGCAATCTTTTAAGTCAACAACCATTTTACAATAGTTTTTGGGAATAGCCACTGGTGTGGGAATGCCTGGCTGTAGTGCTCCCATCAGGCATATAACTTTATTAATGACACACAAATCTTGTAAAAGGCGCCACTTGCCTGATTTTTTCTTGATAACAAAAATAGAATTATTCTATGGTGAGCTTGATGGCTCTACATAGCCAGCTGCCAGCTGTTCCTGCACTAACATGGAGGCAGCCTCCAATTTTTCTTGGGTAAGGGGCCACTGATCCACCGACACAGGAGTCTGAGTCTCCCAAATAATTTTATCTGCATGGGGTACAGGAGGGTCAGGGACCAACACTAAAAATCCAAATACCCAAGTCTATATGTATTTGTTTTTTGTAAGGGTTGTATAGGCTCAACCAGTCCTTGTCTCAGTCTCCCCATGCCTGTACCAGGGACAAAATTCATATGAAGCATTTGATGAGTCACCATGGAATTGGGACTGGAAAGAATAACTTACATTTGACTCAAAATATCTCGGACGTATAGGTTAAGATGAAGGTCAGGAACAAAGAAAGGAGTGACAGTTCCCATATTACCCTCTTTATCAGTCCAGCTAAGAGCCCTAGAGCTGACCAGAGGATTTTTTGACTGTCCTATCCCTTTAAGGTCTGTCAAGGATGGGGTGAGGGGCCAACCTGTTGGCCAGTATTTTTGAGAAATAATTGTGACATCAGCTCCAGTATCAAGAATTCCTTGGAAATCCTTTCCTTCAATAAGTAAGATAAGGGTGGGTCTATTGTGAGAAATGGGCTGAACCCAATATACATCAGAGGAGCCCAAGGAGGTAGTCCCCCTCGGTAGGTTTGAGTGGTGGAAGTGCCTCCTGAATCCAAGGGAAGGAGTATTAATTGTGCAAGTCTTGTTCCTGCTGGGATGGCCGCAACTCCATTAATAGCTGTGGCCAGTATTTTCATTTCTCCAGTGAAATCATTATCTTTAATGCCAGGGAAGACCTGAACACCTTGTAAGGTAGTAGAGGCTCTTTCAAGAATAAGGGCACACATATGAGATGGAGTGGGACCCATAATTCCAGTGGGTATTATCTGGGGCCCTTGCATTGAGTCTAATATTGTATCGGTGGCGGCAAAAAGGTCCAATCCTGCGCTGCCTGGGGTGGCTAATTGGAATGAGGCAATTGTGGAGAAGGATTTTGAGATAGGCTGCTGAGGGCATTTGTCTTAGATCTACACTCACTGGCCCAGTGATGACCTTTACCTCATCTAGGGCAAAGGGTAGCTGGGGGCAGTTTAGCCTCAGTTTGAAAAGACACTATTCTTAGGCTTTGTTTGCCTGTCGGACACTCACGTGCAAAATGTCCAGGTTGTTTACAAGTAAAGCAACTACGTGAGCCAGGATTGTGAAAGGCCTTGGTAAAGGCAGCACCGAGGGTGAGACCCATGGCAAGGGCTACACCCAACCCTGCACAGAGTCCAATAAAGTCAGAAAGTTTCACTTTTTTCTTATGTGGTCGAAGAACATCCTGACATGCCAGGTTGGCATTTTCAAAGGCAAGATGTTTTACAAAGGTGCTTTCGCTTTCACTTGGTCCAAGCAAGAATCCCGCAGCTAGGTTAAGCCGGGGAACAAAGTCGCTATAAGGCTTGTCGGGCCCTTGTCGAATTTTTGCCAGGGAAGTCGTAGCAGAAGCCTTTGGAGGGAGGCGTCTCCAAGCATGTAAGCCAGCCATCTGAATCTGTGTCAAAAGTCCAGCAGGGAAACGTGCCAGTTAAGTTTTAGTGTCAAAAGGCGCATTGCCCACTAGCTTAACATAAGTCCAGGAATTAGAGGAGGGCTTAGTTAAATTTTTCTGAGCAGTTTCCTGACAGTGCTCTTTGAAATCTGCATTCCATAACAGGAAGTCTGCGGCATTGAGGGTAGCTTGGTCTAAAAATTTCCAATCATTGGGAGTAAGACATTGTGTCATGTAGCTTTCTAATAAAGCCTACGTGTAGGGTGCAATGGGTCCATAGTGAGCACAAGACTTTTTAAGTTTTTTCAAGAAAACGCAGGCTTAATGTTTTGTAGACACTCTTTGTTCCTTCCTGCCTAGGGATGAAGTCCTCATCCTCTGAGTCCTGATCTCCTTGATCCATTTCCCCTGCTTCCTCCTCTTGATCCTCGTCTAAGTCTTTGACATCAACCTGGGCAGGCTTAAATATCTAACTGAGGGTGACTGAAAAGTGAGAACAGTCCAATGGAGCGGCTTAGCCTTTGTATTAGACCACTTTGGGCCAGCTTGTGTTGACTCCAGCAATAAGGCTAATGAATAAAGCTCAGAGTCAAGGGATCTTAATTCTTTTTAAACTTGGATCTCTTCCAGTCTATGTTGGAGAGACTCTCCCAAGGGAGCCAGGTTAGGCAAGGGAATTGGGGAAAAAATATCTGGTGGGGGGATTTGGCCCCTGAAGGGCCAGAGCACAAAAAGCAGGAGAGATATAGGAGGGAGGTGGATGTGTAAGTCCTATAGGCTGTGGCTGGGTCCTAAGCAGTGGCAGGTCTTCTGTATCATAGGGAGTTGCTTCCTTCTCCAAGTTAGCCTTCTCCCAAGGGGTCAATGTGTCTCCAGGATTTCAAACTGGATAAAGGCAGTTGGTAACCATTGGAGCCCTATTCATTAGGGTGGTATTTTGAGGGGGACCAGGAAGGTTTCCAGGGTCCTGGGGAGACTGAGAATGGTCTATGTCTATACTAACTGATGGGCATGCGAGGGGGGACGAGAGGTCTTTTGCATAGTCTCTTTCCTAATCCTGAAAAGTTTTAAGGTACCATTGTCAAAGGGTGAACTTTTAAGAAATTCATTAATTAATTTTCAGTAAGAAAAGGTGGGAACAGGCAATTTTTCTGTCCAAAGGATTCATAATAATCTTTTAAACAGTCTCCTACTCTAAGCCATCTTTTACCATTAATGGTCCCTTCAAGGTGAAATCATAGACACAATTCCCCTATGTATGAAAAGAAAAATTTTAAGTCCTTTTTCTTAACACGTGCCCCCCATGTCTTGAAGGAATCCTTGAGGCCCGACAAATACAAATCATGTGACAAAACTGCTTGACCCATGGTGGGTCACTCCCCGTGCGTCATCCCCACTCTCCTCCTGGATCTGTCTCTCGGTGGTGTCTGCTGAGGCAATTGTGAGCTCCGCTTGACCAAGTTTTCCAGGAGGACGGGGTTCCCTATGACTCAAAGGCTCGAGCCCCAGTCAGTGGGCGCCAGATGTCCCGGCTGGCAGGACACATCAACGTGGGCAGCGAACCAAGATAGGGAGGAATGAAGGGACAAGAGACACGAGAGATGACAGCAAGACAGGAGTTCTGATCAACCTTCAAAATACATTGTTCACACAGGGGATTTTATATGCTGGAGATGGGAAAGCTCTCTTATCGGCAGTTCCTGGATGTCTACACAAGGTGAGATAACCTCAGGATATTTCAGGAAGACAGATGGCCACAGGATGTCTCAGGGACACAGATGGCTAAATGATGTCTCCAAGAGATGATGTCTCCCTGGGTGTTGTTTCTTGTAAGTGTCAGGCTATTCTTTGAAGGAGAATTCCTTCTACCCCTGACAGTCAGGGATTCAGTATTTCCAATGGAAAACTGAAAAAAGAATGCAATGTGTATGCAAATATGTGCTACCCCAAAATCTTCCCACTTTCATTCAGAACAATGCCTTGACATTACCTTCACCCCAAGTAAGACACAATTAGAGAAGATTTGAAAATGTGTGAATACACATCTGGAATGGAAAATGCTCAGGAGTTCACAAACTTGAAGGTGGTAGAGGAGTTTCCAAAAGCAAAGAACAGGGTAATAACTCCACAAACATGGAGCTCTGCCGGCATAAAGATTTCTTGAGAAACTGCTTCTGAGGTTGGGCACTTGAAATATATGTTGTTTTCAGGAGCTTTAGCTTCCTTTCTATTGAGACCATCAAATCTGGGTCTGCATCTATGTGACCTGGAGGACATGGTTTCATATTTTCCAATGGATATGAGGCAGCAGTGCTGAATTCTCTCTTTGTAGGTAAACTGTTGCCAATGGGGGCTAAGTGTCTCCCAGTGTGGACTGTGAAGACATTTAATCATCCTCCACTTTTGTGGTGTTTCTTGTAGCTGCACTGGGAGTTTGGTATTTGCTTCTCGAAATGCAAGGAGTTCAACTGGGACACAGTGCTCGAGGGAGTTCTGTCATGTGTGGTGGGTAAGGGTCTGCAAGAGAATGCACCAACCTGGCTTCTATCCCACATAGCTTGCCCCCTTGATCATAGCAATCTGATTCTAAACATTGCACTGAAACCTCTCCATATAACAAGATGCCTTTACATACAAGGATCTAGAGGCTACACTATGTCAGTAACAAACCATTTGGAAGCCAATGCAAATTCAAATGACCCCACCACAGATGTTTTAACACACACCTGCACTCCACTGCTCTAGGCCGACTACTCATCAGGTTCCAAATTACTGGCATCTCTCTTCTACACCATTTTCATGAACACCAGTCAATCAAGGCACTGTCTGATACACTCATGATCATCAATAGGACATACAAAGTTTCTCCAGTGCGACCTGGTCATGGGAATTCAAAAATTTAATGGTATTTATCTAGCCATTTTTCAACGATGACATTGGAGGCACTGTGGGATTCAATTCACTCAGGAACCATTAAATGGAGAAAAAGCTCATTTCAATGAAAGCTCTAGAAAACGTTAACAGGCAAGGCTTCCCAAAGACAGGCCAAAAGGTCACATGAAGCCAGGTCCATTGAGGTCTACAATGTGAGGTCCATGTGTGTTTTGACTTGCAACAATGGCTGCCACGTCTTTAAGAATAAAATCATGTAATATCATTCCTGAGATTCCCAGTGCTCTGTGGAAAGCCACCCTGGGCCTAGATCTCAGTTTCCAAGGGCGAATCTCATGCGTGGCCTCCTAAAATCCCAACACAATACACAGCAATACTTCTTGGAGGTCAGTTCCAGAACTCAGTCTCTAGGGGAATCACACCAGTGTTCAAGCCCAGGTGGATCCAGTCAACTCTTCCAACCACGACTTAAATAAAAACAATTAAAACCAAAACACTCCCACATGGCCCTCATCTTCTCCCATATAGACACTCATCATAACCTCTGGCTGGAGTTTTCCATGAGGGTCGCAGGCCAAGACAATGTCCAAAATAATCTCCCTTGCACCTCATTTGCCTAAATTCAGGGTGGCCTGGACACCCTTCCTGTGAACCAGAAGTGATCAAATAGGCCTGCCCTTAATACTGTTCCATTTCTCCAATTTGAGGCCTTCTGACTGTGGGGTTTAGATTCTTTATGTGAATTGGAGTCATGAGAAAACCAAGGTCCTCTGCAGAGATTTGAAGAACTCACTTGACCCAAAGGATCCCTATTCTCAATTGATGGATTTTAGGAACCTAAAAGGGGTAGGCAATAGAATTCATTAACAATGACTAAACTTTTTGCCATTTTGGTTTTGGATGCTCACATGGGATCTTTCTTTAGATCCAGCAGGTGCTGAAAATCTAAGCCACAGCCTCACACAGGGCCAAGAGCCTGATCCAGACACATCCCTTTCCAAAGCAATTAAGCAAAGAGCCACAGGTGATGCCCATTCATTTCCATTTCAAAACTGTTTTCTTCAGGCTTCACAAAGGGGTGGCCTGAGGCAAAGACTTTCCTGACATTCAGGGCAAAAGAACAATAGGTAAGCAAAAGGCCCAAAGCAGGTTTATACACTGAGATTTTCCTGGTCACACGGATATCTGAGTTTTTTGATATGCTGGCCATTCCCTTCAGCTATCCAGTACAAGGTCATGTAACAGACCTTGGAGTTGGTACATACCTTGGACAGAAAACCATGAGTGTATTCTGGAGAGTGGCCAGAATTCAGGAAGAAAACAGGGACTTATGAAGGTAGTAGGTGTTGCCCATCCATAAGGCAAGGCACACTCCATTCATAAATTGGGCAGGATGAATGCTGGGAAGCTTTCTACTAGAGAGGACACATCCATTGTTGCATTCTCTTTTCTAATGTCTACAACCAGGGACACAGTGGGATACACAGACATAGAAACACTCACCTTGTAAAAGAATCTACTAGAAACAGTTCACTCCAAACCAAACAAACCACCTCTCTGATCTGGTTTCTTTGGCTAACTCTGTGAAGTTGTCAGGAACAAAGTGTTGAGCCACTACCTGCTTTCTCAGGAAATGTCCCTCTTCAGAACTCTCCTGGCATTTGGCTATCCTCACAGCAGTAGTTACCGAGAAAGACTGACTCTGTCCTTGGAAAATCCAAACAAGTGAGCCCACTGGGACTGGGATTTGGACTGCCTCTTGGTGCCTGGCTTCTTGGATACCAAGTTCAGAGAGTTCAATCACCAAGGAAATGAGGCATGTCACTTTCTTTGGAACTGAATGAGGCCACTGCCTTGGAAACCACATTGTCCTAAGAGTTGCTTCCAAGGGTCCCATGAGATGGAGGCTTCCCCTACTTTCTGTGACACTTTCACAAGTTAGAATGATATATCATCCATAGGCACCCAGGAACAGCTCTCCACACAGGCTGGTTTGATCCATCTTCTCTACAATAAGAAGAGAAAAGCTGATTCAGACACATTGCTTCATCCTGACCAGGTTGCTTGCCATGGAATATGACTTTTGCTCTCTCAGGTCCTTCGTACCTGCCTACAACTTCTCTGGGTATCATTTCTGTATGGACCTTTGAGGTTCTCAGCAGGTGGAAGGTCCCGTAATTTCCTGTATTCTAAGAACAACTCTGTCCCTGCTTTTCAGTAAAATGAGATTGAGGGAAGAGTGTATATTTAGGGTTAATAACAGGTTCAATTTGGGTTAGGAAATATTCTCTGTGATGAATTATGTTATTGGGAACCTGGGATATTTACAAAAATATAGAGGTGAAATATAAGAATGAAAACAGAAATCTAGGTATGATTTGAAGGCCAGAAGGGCATTGGGCCCTTGATTGGGATACTTAGCTTTGAATTATGTTCTGCACAGATGTCTCAGAAAATTTGATATACAATGGCATAGGACCTGTACCTTGGAAGATTGAATGTAGAAGAGAACATCCACTCAAAAAAGGATAGTCATTAGGATTTGAAAGATAGTCGGTACGTTTAGGAAGAAGAGTGAGTATATGATTTGGACCAAAAGTTCTTTAGCAATAGGGTTTCTTATTTTCCAATAAACATGAGGAAGCAGTGCAGAATCCTCTCTTTGTAGGTCATCTGTGACCACTGGAGACTAAGTGTCTCCCCGTGTGGACTGTGAAGCCATTTGTTCCTTCTCAACGTTTTGTGGTATTTTTGCTGCAGCACTGGGAGTTTGGTATTTGCGTCACAAAATACAAGGAGCTCAACTGGGACACAGTGCTGGAGGGAGTTCTGTCACGAGTGGTGGGTCAGAGTCTGCGAGAGAATGCACCAACCAGGCTCTATCCCTCATATCTTGTCCCATTGCCGCCTTGTCCATATCAACCTCATTCTGAACATTGCCCTGAAACCTCTCCATATAACAAGATGCCTTTACATATAAGGGTCTGCTGGCTGCACCATGTCAGTCAAAAGCCATTTGGAATCCAATGGTAGATCCTCATGGCCCTACCACTGATGTTCTTTCACACACCTGCCCACCACTCCTCTAGGCCCACTACTCAGCAGGCTCCAACATACTGAAATCTCTGTTCTACACCATTTTCATGAAACCCAGTAATTCAAGGCACTGTCTGGTACCCTCATGATCAGCAACAGGACATACTAAGCTTCTCCAATGAATTTCCAAAATTTTATGGTATTTTTCTAGCCATTTTTCAAGGATGAAGTTGGAGGCACTGTTGGTTTCAATTCATTCAGAAAACATTAAATGTTGAGGAAGCTCATTTCAGTGAATGCTCTGGAGAACTCTCACAGGCAAGTCTTCCCAAAGAGTGGCCAAATGGACACATGAAGCCAGGCCCATTGAGGTCTACAATGTGAGGTACGTGTGTGTTTTGACTCTCAACTATGGTACCGAAGTCTTTCAGAATAAAATCATGTGATATCCTGGCTGAGATTCCTAGTGATCTGAGGAAAGCCACCCTGGGCCTAGATCTCAGTTTCCAAGGGCGACTCTCATGCGTGGCCTCCTAAAATCCCAACAAAATTCATGGCAATACTTCTCTGAGGTCAGTTCCAAAACCCAGTCTCTAAGGGGAATCACACCAGAGTTCAAGCCCTGATGGACCAAGTCATTTCTTTCAACCGCCTCACAAATGACCAAAATTAAAACCAAAACTCTCCCACATGGCCCTCATCTTCTTCCATATAGTCACTCATCGTAACCTTTGCCAGGAGTTTTCCATGAGGGGCACAGCCAAAGACAGTGTCCAAAATAAACTCCCTTGCCCCTCATTTGCCAATATTCAAGGTGGCCTGGACACCCTTCCTGTGAACCACGAGTGATCAAATAAGCCTGCCGTTAATACTTCTCTATTTCTCCAATTTGAGGCCTACTGACTTTTAGGTATAGATTATTTATGTGATTTGGAGTCATGAGAAAACACAAGAACCTCTGCGGGACTTTGAAGAACTTATTTGACCCAAAGAATCCCTAATACGTTAATCCCTAATACTCGTTAATACGGCACTGCTTCTCCAATTTGAGGCCTATTGACTGTGGGGTTTAGATTCTTCATGTGAATTGGAGTCATGAGAAAAACCAAGCACCTATGGGCTAGCCTCTGCAGGGTTTTGAGGAACTCATTTGACCCAAATGATCACTAGTCTCACTTGATGAAGGTCAGGAACCTTACAGAGGTAGGCAAGAGACTTCATTCACAATGACTGCTCTTTTGGCAATTTTTGTTTTAGATGCACACATTGGATCTTTTTTTTAGATCCTTCAGGTGCTGAGAATCTAAGACATAACCTCACACAGGGCCAAAAATCTGATTCAGACACATCCCTTTCCAAAGAAATTAAGTAAAGAGCCACAGGTGATGCCCTTTCATTTCCATTTGAAAACTGTTTTCTTCATGCTTCACAAAGGTTTGGCCTGAAGAAAAGACCTTCCTCACATTCAGGGCAACAGAACAATTGGTAAGCACAGAGCTTGGAGGTGGTACAAATTATGGAAACAAAATCGTGAGCCTATTCTGAGAGTGATCAGTTTTCAGGAAGAAAACAGGAACTTAGGAAGATAGTAGATGTTGCCCATCCATAAGTCAAGCCGCAGTCCATTCATACACTGGACAAGATAAATCCTGGAATGCTTTCTACTAGACAGGACACATCCATTGATGCATTCTCTTTTCTAATGTCTACAACCACGGACACAGTGGATGCACAGAAAAAGAAACACTCGCCTTGCGAAACGTCTTACCAGAAACAGTTCACTCCAAACCAAACAAACCACCTTTTCTAACTATTCTTAGAACATGAGACAAAACCTCAAACCCACACACAAACCCACAAAGGCACCTCCTTCCCCCAAGTAGGTCTGTAACTATCGGGAGTGTCCTCTGAATGGTGGGCCATACTATGTTCCGCTGAAATGGCCTGTCCTGTGTCAGATCTGGTCTCCTTGGCCAACTCTGTGAAGTTTTCATGAGCCAGCGGTGATCCACTACCTGGTTTCTCAGGAAAGGCCCATCTTCAGAGCTTTCCTGACATTTGGCCATCCTCACATTAGTAGGTACCAAGAAAGACTGACTCTGTCCTTGGTAAATCCAAACAAGTGAGAACACTGAGACTGGGACTGGGACTGGCTCTTGGTGCCTGGCTTCCCGGATCTGAGACTTCCATCACCAAAGAAGTAAGGTGAGGTTACTTCCTTCAATATCTTAATGAGGTCACTGCTTTGGCAACCACTTTGTCCTAACAGTTCCTTCCAATGGTCCTATGATGGAGGTTGCCTCTACTTCCTGTGATACTTTCACAAGTTAGAATGGTATATCAACCATAGGCATCCGGGAACAGCTTACCACACAGGACTGGTTTGGTCCATCTTCTCTACATTAAGAAGAGAGAGGCTTATTCAGAAGCTACCCTTCATCCTTACCAGGTTGTTTCCCATGAAAGGTGACTTTTGCTCTCTCAGGTACTTCATAGCTGCCTGCATCTTTCCCTGGGATCAAATCTGCATGGACCTTTGAGGTTCTCAGCAGGTGGAAGATCCCCTACATTCCTGTATTTTAAGATGAACTCTGACCCTGCCCTTTTGTAAAGTTAGATTGACGGATCAGTGTATGGTTAGGGTTAATACCTTGTTCGATTTGGGTTATAAATCATTCTGCAGGATGATTACTGCTATTGGTAACCTGCAATATTTATAAGATTATAGAGGTGAAATATAAGTACAAAAACAGAAATCTATGAAAGATTTGTAGCACAGAAGGGCATTAGGCCCTTGATTTGGATACTTAGCTTTGAATTACATTCTGCAGAGATGTCTCAGATAATGCGATATACAATTGCAAAGGACCTTGTACTTTGGATGATTGATTGTAGAAGAGAACATTTACTCAAATTGGGAGAGTCAGTAGGATTAGGAAGATAGTCTGTAGGTTTAGAAAGAAGAGTGAGTATAAAATTTGGAACAAATGTTCTTTAGCAATAGGGTTTCGGTTATAGAGTGAATGTAAATGTCAGCACATGTGAAGACTCAGTCACAATGATGAACTGGAGAAAATATAGGAAAAAAGATATCAATAGAGACATTACAAAATCAGGCAATTATAATGTGAGTGATAGGATTAGACATTTTCAACATGGTTAAGATTGAATGCATAATCTTAGGAAGAAAAAAAATATGTAGTAACCAATAGGAATAACATTTGAAAGCATTAGGCAACCTGGACATGGATGTTTTTAGTAATCCATGTTCACTTTCCATTTAGGCTTTGGTACAATCATAAGTGTGACCTTTGCATTTTCTGCCCAGAAAATTATTGTGATAAAATGTATCTGTGGATCATGTGATATGAGTATTTCTTTCACCATTTCTGGGAGCAATATTTGAAGACATATAAATTAGTATTGGGGGTACAAAGTGGTGTACCCTCTTTCAATGAATATAGAGATAATGGATGAATAGAATATACAGTGAATAAATAATCTAACTGGTTCCACTTTAAATAATGGATTGAATTGATATCTGAAAATATATAAGATATCATATATTGACATACAATCATTCATTCCAACCAGTTATATATCTAATGGTAATCTTAGGGTTATTGTTTATCATGAAGTGTGTGTGAGTTTTGCTTCAAAAGTGATTATGGAAATCGAAAATAATGTGTTTGGAAAGAAGTCTCATGAAAAGACCAGTCAAGAAATATGGAGGAATACATGAGTTGTGAAGCAGGAAGTGATTGAAAGTGAAACAAATGCCTATAAATTTGCTAAATTGTGGATGAAATATATATCCAATGATGTGCATAAACTGATGAAATAGTAGTGTACCAGTGTTGAATACAAATGAACGGCAAAATACATATCATGTCCCATAGGAATCGACTTGCATTGATGTTAAACTGAGTCAGTTACTGTAGAAATATTAGGATTCGCGTGCATCATTCACTGAATTTAGTTTTCTTTTTTTAAAACTTTTTATTAATGGTTGTTCAAAACATTACATAGTATTGTGGTGAGCGTCACAGGTTGGGGGGCCTGGCTTGAGGAAACAAAAGAGAAGGCCCTAGACACTCAGGATTGGAGATCCGCCCATTCTGGGATAAAGAGTTGCTGCACAGTGATTGCTTCCCACCTATTGAGAGGAGAAGCTTGGCCCAATGCACACAGCTCCACCTACTGGAAGAGAAGTTAATTGAACTCTATTACTGCATGTATTATTATTATTTTTTTCTTTTTATTTTCTTCTTTTTCTTTCATTTTCATTTTTTGTTGTTGTTCTTTAACTTTTTTAATGTTTTTATTTTTTAAAATTTTTAAAATTTATTATTTTATGATTCTTTTAAATTTTAATTTTCATTTTTATAATTATCATTATTATTTCTAAAAAATTTTATTTCTTTCTTTATTTTCTATTTTTTTTCTTTTGTCTTTTCATTTCTTTTCAATTTTCTTATTCTCCCTTCCTTGAATTCTACCTGCCTACTCTCATTCTCTTTAGTGACTTCTTCCCATCCCTACTACTATCTTTCCTCCCAAGCTTCAAATAAATTTATAAGAGTAAGCAGTAATTCAGCAGTCAAACAGAACAAGAAGTAACATTAGCAGCATAAAAAAGCAAGGATAAAAATGTGTACAAACAATGAAGGACAACATAAATAATCAGGAGGACCTAGAATCATCAGGAAAATGGTCATATAAAGAACTCAAGGAATACCTTAGACAGATGGAATAGAACCTTAAAGAGGATACGAGACAGCAATTCCAAACAGTGAAAGAACACATTGAAAATGAATTACATAAACAGATAAAAGAAGAAGTCAAGTGTCTTTATCAGGAGATAGAGATTATAAAAGAAATCAAACAATAATTCTAGAAATGAAGGAAATGATAAACCAAATTAAAAACTCAATTGAGAGTATCACTAACAGAGTGGAGCAAGTAGAAGCCAGAACGTCAAATAATGAAGAAAAAATATATCATCTTGAAAGGAGTCTAGCCAACTCCGAAAAACTGGTAAAAAATCATGAGAGAAACATCCAAGAGATATGGGATAACATAAAAAAACAAACTTATGAGTCATCTGGATAGAGGAAGGTACAGAGATTCAAACCAAGGGAATGAGTAACCTGCTGAATGAAATAATTTTAGAAAACTTTCCAGAAATAAAAAAGGAAACGGATATACAAATTGTAGATGCATACAGGACACCGAGCACACAAAATCACAGTAGACCAATGCCAAGACACATTTTTACGAAAATATCCAATAAACAGACCAAAGAGAAATTATTAAAAGGTACATGAGAAAGGAGGCAGATGACATTCAGGGGTAAACCAATAAGGTTAACAACAGATTTTTCATCACAGACGCTGAAAGCGAGAAGATCCTGGAACAATGTATTTCAAATACTGAAAGACAATGGATGCCAACCAATAATTCTGTATCCAGCAAAATTAAGCTTCAGGTACAACAACAAAATAAAAATATTTCATAATTAACAAAAGCTAAAAGAATTTGCAGCCAGAAAACCAGCATTGCAAAGTGTCTTGAGCAAAACACTACATGAGGAAGAAATGAAAAACAACAACCAAAACTATCACTGGGAAGTGCCTCAGTAATAACAGAGGGTGGGGGAAAAGCTAATCATGGAGAAACAAACTAAATTAAAAAAAATAAATAATCAAAATGGCTGGCAGTACAAACCATATATAAATAGTAACTCTAAACCTTAATGGTTGAACTCTCCAATAAAGCGACATAGGCTGGTAACTTGGATTATAAAAACAAATCCAACAATATGTTGCCTCCAGGAGACACATCTGAATGGAAAAGGCAAACACAGGCTGAAGGTGAAAGGTTGGGAAAAAATATACCATGCACACGGTCCTCATAAGCAACCAGGGGTGGCCATCCTCACATAGAATAAAATCGACTTCAAAACTAAGTTATTCAAAAGGGATAAGTATGGATATTATATAACTTTAAAAGGAATCATTCACCAACAAGACATAAAAATTATCAATATTTATGAACCAAATAATGGTGCTGCGACCTTCATAAAACAAATTCTCCTCAAGTTCTGGAATCAAATAGACAACAACACAATAATTATCGGTGACTTCAACACAGCTCTCTCACCATTGGACAGATATTTCAAACAAAAGTTGAATTAAAAAAATATAGAATTCAATATCACAATCAATAACCTAGACTTAACTGAAATATATAGAATATACCAACCATCATCAAATGGATATACTTTTTTTCAGCAGCACATGGATCCTTCTCAAAAATAGACCATATATTATGCCATAGGGCAACCCTCAGTAAATATAAAGGGGTGGAGATAATACCATGCATTTTTTCTGACTATAATGGAATGAAACTGTAAATCAATGATAAAAGAAGGAAGAAAAAGTCCTACATCACATGGAAAATGAACGATATGTTACGGAATGATCAATGGGTTACAGAAGACATAAAGGTGGAAATCAAAAAATTCTTAGAGATAAACGAAAACACAGACACAACATATCGGAATCTACGGGACCCAATGAAAGCAGTTTTAAGAGGGAAATTCATCGCCTGGTGGTCATTCCTCAAAAAAAAAAAAAAAGGAAAAACCAACAAATAAATGAGTCACAACACACGTTACAGAACTCTCTCCAGCACTCTGTCCCAGTTGAACTCCTTGTATTTTGTGAAGCAAAAACCATATTCCCAGTGCAGCAGCAAGAAGCACCACAAAATGTGAAGGATGACCAAATGTCTTCACAGTCCCCACCAGGAGACACTTGGCTTCCTGTGGCCACAGTTTACCTACAAAGAGAGAATTCAGCACTGCTGCCTCAGGTTCATTGGAATATAAGAAACCATGTCTTCCAGGTCACATAGATGCAGACCCAGATTTGATGGTCTCACTACAAAGGAAGCTAAAGCTCATGACAAAAACATATATTTCAAGTGCCCAACCTCAGAGGCAGTTTCCCAAGAAGTCATAGGCCAGCAGAGCTCCATGTTGGTGGAGTGTTTACACTGTCCCTTACTTTTGGAAGCTCCTCTACCACCTCCAAGGTTGTGAACTCCTGAGCATATTCCATTCAGATACATAATCACAGATTTTCACAATTTTCTCCTCTTATTGTGTCTTACTTGGGGCGAAGGTAATATCATGGCACTTCTCTGGATGTGAGTGGGAAGATTTTTGTGTAGCACAAGTTTACATACACATTGGAGTCATTTTCCAATTTTCCATTTGAAATACTGAAACCCTGACATTAACCCCTACCCTACTGGACTCTGACTAATAATCTTAATATGATGGTGAGAAATAACCCAAAAAGAATAGAAATACAAGCAGTTCAGAGGAGGCATGTTGTGTAGTTGGAATTGCCTTTTGCATTATATAGTGTAGGAGTTATAAATCTAGTCAATTTTTTGTTGAAATAACTCTACATGTGTTTTTAAAGTTAACAAATATGTGAATTCCTGTCTCCCTTTCTCTGTAGTCTATACGGTGCATGTATTTTTATATGCACATAGAAAATCCTATCTGGTATCACACGTATATACTTGTGAGGTGGCTGAATTGGCAGATACAAATTGTGAGAAGAGATCACTCCTCCTAAACGCTGTTGGAACTGAAAATTCAACCTATGGGTGAGCTTCCAAGTTGAATAACATTATACATAAATCCATGTTCAGTAAATGAATATTTTTGCATCTGTGGATTATATATATTTCATGATGAATTTCGATTGGCATATATATTGCTACTTTTTTTCTTTTATTGGTTGTTCAAAACATTACAAATCTCTTCACATATCATATTTCATACATTAGATTCAAGTGGGTTATGAACTCCCATTTTTACCCCAAATACAGATTGCAGAATCACATCGGTTACACATCCACATTTTTACATAATGCCCTATTAGTTACTTTTGTATCCTGCTACCTTTCCAATACTCTACTATCCCCCCTCCTCTCCCCTCCCATCTTCTCTCACTACCCCATCTACTCTAATTCATTTCTCTCCTTGTTTATTTTCCCATTCCCCTCACAACCTCTTACATGTAATTTTGTGTAACAATGAGGGTCTCCTTCCATTACCATGCAATTTCCCTTTTCTCTCCCTTTCCCTCCCACCTCATATCTTTGTTTAATGTTAATCTTTTCTTCCTGCTCTTCCTCCCTGCTCTGTTCTTAGTTGCAATCCTTATATCAAAGAAGACATTTGGTATTTGTTTTTTAGGATTGACTAGCGTCACTAAGCATAATCTGCTCTAGTACCATCCATTTTCCTGCAAATTCCATGATTTTGTCATTTTTTAGTGCTGCGTAATACTCCAGGGTGTATAGAAGCCACATTTTTTTTTATCCATTCATCTACTGAAGGACAACTGTGTTGGTTCCACAGTGTAGCAATTGTGAATTGTGCTGCTATGAACATCGATGTGGCAGTATCCCTGTAGTACACTATTTTAAGGTCTTAAGGGAATAGTCCAAAAAGGGCAATAGCTGGGTCAAATTGTTGTTCCATTCCCAGCCTTCCCCAGAATCTCCATACTGCTTTCCAAATTGGCCGCACCAGTTTGCGGGAACATCTCTCCACACAGGCCTGGTTTGGTCCTTCTTCTCTACATTAAGAAGAGAAAGGCTTATTCAGACACAACCCTTCATCCTTAAAAGGTTGTTTCCCATGGAAGATGACTTTTGCTCTCTCAGGTCCTTCATTGCTGCCTACATCTTCTTCAGGGATCAAATCTACATGGAACCTAAAAGGTTCTCAGCAGGTGGAAGATACCCTAAATTCCTGTATTGTAAGATGAACTCTGTACCTGCTCTTCTGTAAAGTTAAATTGAGGGAACAGTGTATGGTTAGGGTTAATAACATGTTCGATTTGGGTTAGTAATCATTCTGCTGGATGAATAATGGTATTGGAAAACTGCCATATTTACAAGAATATACAGCTGAAATATAAGTATGAAAACAGAAATCTAGGTAAGATTTGAAGTCCACAAGGGGATTAGGCCCTTGTTTGGGATATTTAGCTTTTAATTACGTTCTGCAAAATTGTCTCAGATAAATCGATAATCCATGGCATAGGACCTTGGACCTTGGATGATTGATTGTAGAAGAGAACATCCACTCAAAATAGGATAGTCGGTAGGTTTAGGAAGAAGAGTGAGTATAAAATTTGCACCAAATATTCTTTAGCAATAGGGTTTTGGTTATAGAGTGAATGTAAACGTCAGTACATGTGAAGAGTCAGTCACAATGATGAACTGGAAAAAATATAAGAAAGAAGATATCAATAGAGACAATACAAAATCAGGCAATTATAATGTGAGTGATAGGATTAGACATTTTCAACAGGATTGAGATTGAATACATAATCTTAGGAAGAAAAAAATAGGTAGTCACCAATAGGAATGATATTTGAAAGCATTAGGCAACCTGGACATGGATGTTTTTAGTAATCCATGTTCACTTTCCATTTAGGATTTGGTACAATCAGAAGTGTGACCTTTGCATTTGTGCCCAGAAAATTATTGTGATAAAATATATATGTAGATCATGTGACATGATTATTTCTTCCACTATTACTGGGAGCAATATTTGAAGACATATAAATTAGTATTGGGGGTACAAAGTGGTGTACCCTGAGTCTATGAATATAGAGATAATGCATGAATAGAACTTACTGTGAATAAATAATATAACTGGTTCCTCTTTAAATAATAGATTGAATTGATATCTGAAAGTATATTAGAAATCATTAATTGACATAAAATCAGTCATTCCAACCAGTTATGTATCTAATGGTAATCTTAGGGTTATTGTTTATCATGAAGTGTGTGTGAGTTTTGCTTCAAAAGTGATAATGGAAATGGAAAATATTGTGTTTGGTAAGAAGTCTCATGAAAAGACCAGTCAAAAAATATGGAGGAATACATGTGTTCTGAAGCAGGAAGTGATTGAAAGTGAAACAAATGCCTATAAATTTGCTAAATTGTGGATGAAATATACATCCTATAATGTGCATAAACTGATGAAATAGTAGTGTACCAGTGTTGAATAAAAATGAATGTCAAAATGTACGTCATGTCCCATAGGAATCTACTTGCATTGATGTTAAACTGGGTCAGTTACTGTAGAAATATTAGGATTCGCGTGCATCATTCACCTAAGTGAGTTTTCTTTTTTTTAAAATTTTTATTTATGATTCTTCAAAACATTACATAGTTCTTGATGTATCATATTTCACACTTTGATTCAAGTGGGTTATGAACTCCTATTTTTACCCTGTATACAGATTGCAGAATCAAATCAGTTACACATCCATTGATTCACATATTGCCTTACTACTGTATGTTGTATTCTTCTGCCTTTCCTATCCTCTACTATCCCCCCTCCCATGCCCTCTCCTCCACTCTTCTCTCTCTAATCCCACTACTCTAATAAATTTTCCCCCTTGTATTATTTTTCCCTTTCCCCTCACTTCCTCTTGCATGTAATTTTTTATAACCCTGAGGGTCTCCTTCCATTTCCATGCAATTTCCCTTCTCTCTCACTTTCCCTCCCACCTCACATCCCTGTTAAATGTTAATTTTCTTCTCATGCTTTTCGTCCCTTCTCTGTTCTTACTTACTCTCCTTATATTAAAGAAGACATTTGGCATTTGTTTGCTAGGGTTTGGCTAGCTTCACTTAGCATAATCTCCTCTAATGCCATCCATTTCCCTGCAAATTCTATGATTTTGTCATTTTTTAATGCAGAGTAATACTCCGTTGTGAATAAATGCCACTTTTTTTTTTATCCATTCATCTATTGAAGGGCATCTAGGTTGGTTCCACCGTCTTGCTATTGTGAATTGTGGTGCTATGAACATCGATGTAGCAGTTTCCCTGTTGCATGCTCTTTTCAGGTCTTTAGGAAATAGAATGAGAAAGGGAATAGCTGGGTCAAATGGTGGTTCCATTCCCAGCTTTCCAAGAAATCTCCATACTGCTTTCCAAATTGGCTACACCAATTTGCAGTCCCACCAGTAATGTACAAGTGTACCTCTTTCCCCACATCCTCCCCAGCACTTGTGTTTGTTTGGCTTCATAAATGCTGCCAATCTTACTGGAGTGAGATGGTATCTTAGTGTGGTTTTGATTTGCATTTCTCTGATTGCTGGAGATGGTGAGTATTTTTTCATGTACTTGTTGATTGATTGTATGTCCTCCTCTGAGAAGTGTCTGTTCAGATCCTTAGCCGATTTGTTGATTGGGTTATTTGTTATCTTATTGTCTAATTTTTTGAGTTCTTTGTATATTCTTGATATTAGGGCTCTATCTGAAGTGTGAGGAATAAAGATTTGTTTCCAGGATGTAGGCTCCCTATTTACCTCTCTTATTGTTTCTCTTGCTGCGAAAAACCTTTTTAGTTTGAGTAAGTCCCATTTGTTGATTCTAGTTATTAACTCTTGTGCTATGGGTGTCCTTTTGAGGAATTTGGAGCCCAACACCACAGTATGTAGATCGTAGCCAATTTTTCTTCTATCAGACGCCATGTCTCTGATTTGATATAAAGCTCCTTGATCCATTTTGATATAACTTTTGTCCATGGCGAGAGAAAGGGATTCAGTTTCATTTTGTTACATATGGATTTCCAGTTTTCCCAGCACCATTTGTTGAAGATGCTATCCTTCCTCCATTGCATGCTTTTAGCTCCTTTATCAAATATAAGACAGTTGTAGCTTTTTGGATTAGTCTCTGTGTCCTCCATTCTGTACCATTGGTCCACCTGCCTGTTTTGGTACCAGTACCATGCTTTTTTTTTTTTTTTTACTATTGCTCTGTAATATAGTTTGAAATCTGGTATCGCTATACCGCCTGATTCACACTTCCTGCTTAGAAATGCTTTTGCTATTCTGGGTCTTTTATTTTTCCATATGAATTTCATGATTGCTTTCTCTATTTCTACAAGAAATGCCCTTGGGATTTTGATTGGCATTGCGTTAAACCTATAGAGAACTTTTGGTAATATCACCATTTTGATGATGTTAGTTCTGCCTATGCATAAACAGGGTATATTTTCCATCTTCTAAGATCTTATTCTACTTCTCGTTTTAGGATTCTGTAGTTTGCATTGTATAAATCTTTCACCTCTTTTGTTAGGTTGATTACCAAGATTTTTTTTTTTTTTTGAGGATATGTGAATGGAGTGTTTTTCCTCATTTCTGTTTCAGAAGTTTTGTCGCTCACATACAGAAATGCTTTTGATTTATGCATGTTGATTTTATATGCTGCCACGTTGCTGAATTCATTTATTAGTTCTAGTAGTTTTTTTTGTAGACCCTTTTGGGTTTTCTATATAAAGAATAATGTCATCTGCAAATAGTGATATTTTAAGTTCTTCTTTTTCTATTTTTATGCCTTTAATTTCTTTCGTCTGTCTAATTACTCTGGCCAGTTTCGAAAACTATATTGAATAGGAGTGGTGATAGAGGACATCCCTGTCTTGTTCCAGATTTTAGAGGGAATGCCTTCATTTTTTCTGCATTCAGAATGATACTAGCCTGAGGGTTAGCATAGATAGCTTTTACAGTGTCGAGGTAAGTTCCTGTTATCCCTGGTTTTTCTAATGTTTTGAACATAAAGGGATGCTCTACTTTGTCGAATGATTTTTCTGCATCTATCTAGATGATCATATGCTTCTTATCTTTAAGTATATTTATGTTGTGAATAACATTTATTGATTTCTGTATATTGAATCGTCCTTGCATCTCAGGGATGAATCCTACCTGATCATGATGCACAATTTTTTTGATGTGCCTTTGTATCCAATTCGCCAGAATTTAATTGAGGTTTTTTGCATCTAGGTTCATCAGAGATATTGGTCTGTAGTTTTCTTTCTTTGAGGTGTCTTTGTCTGGTTTCGGAATCAGAGTGTTCTTGGCCTCATAGAATGAATTTGGCAGAGCTCCCTCTTTTTCTATTTCCTGAAATATCTTGAAAATTATTGGTATTAATTCTTTTTTAAAGGTCTTATAAAACTCCGCTGTATACCCATCTGAACCTGGACTTTTCTTGGTTGGTAGTCTTTTGATTGCTTCTTCTATTTTATTCATTGATATTGGTCTGTTTAAATTGTGTGTATCCTCCTGACTCAGTTTGTGCAAATCATATGACTTAAGAAATTTATCAATGTCTTCACTATTTTCTATTCTATTGGAATATAGGTTTTCAAAATAATTTCTAATTGTCTTCTTTATTTCTGTAGCATCTGTTGTTATATTGCCTTTTTGATCCCATATGTCAGTAATTTCAGTTCTCTCTTTCTTCGCTTAAATCCAAAACACTCCCACATGACACTCATCTTCTTCCATATAGACACTCATCATACCCTGTGGCTGGAGGTTTCTATGAGAGGCAAGGCCAAGAAAGTGTCCAAAATAAGCTCACTTGCCCCTCATTTGCCTAAAATCATGGTGGCCTGGGTACTCTTCCTTTGAACCTGGAATGATCAAATATTCCTGCTGGTAAAGTGTTCCACTTTTCCAATTTGAGGCCTACTAGCTGTCAGGTATAGATTCTTTATGTGATTTGGAGTCATGAGAAAACCCAAGCACCTATGGGATAGCCTCTGCAGGGATTTGAAGAACGCATTTGACCCAAAGGATCCCTATTCTCACTTGATGTAGGTCAGGAACCCAACCTAAGAAGGCAAAAAAATTTATCCACAATGACTGCTCTTTTGGCCATTTTGGTTTGGAAGCACAGGGGATTTTTATTTAGATCTATCAGGTGCTGAGGATTTAAGCCACAACCTCACACAAGGACAAGAGGCTGATTCAAGCACATCCCATTCCAAAGCAATTAAGCAAAGAGCCACAGGTGATGCCCATTCATTTCCATGTGAAAACAGTTTTCTTAAGGCTTCACAAAGGGGTGGCCTGAGGTAAAGACCTTCTTGACATTCAGGGTAATAGAAACATAAGTAAGCAAAAGGCCCAAAGCAGGGTTTCTCCACTAAGACTTTCCTGGTCACACTGATATCTGAGTTTTCTGAGATTCTCCCATTCCCTTCAGCTATCAGTACATGGCCATGTCACAGAGCCTTGTGGTTGTACATATGTTGGACACAAAACCATGAGCCTATTCAGGAGAGTGGCCAGAATTCACGAAGAAACAGGAACTTAGAAAGATAGTAGGTATTGCCCATCCATAGGCAAGCCACTCTCCATTCTTAAATTGGGCAGGATGAACGCTGGGACACTTTATATTAGACAGGACACAACCATTGATGCATTCGCTTTTCAAAGGTCTACAACCACGGATACAGTGGGATACACAAACAAAGAAACACTCGCCATGTCAGATGACTTATTAAAAACAGTCCACTCCAAACCAAACAAACTGCCTTTCCTACCTATTCTCATAACATGAGACAAAACCAAACTCACATGCACACCCACAAAGGCACCTCCTTTACCCAAGTAGGTCTGTGACTATCCAGAGTGTCCTCAGACTGATTGGCCATACTATGTTCCCACGAAATGGCCTGTCCTGTCTCAGATCTGGTCTTCATTACCAACTCTGTAAAGTTGTCAGGAGCCATCAGGGAGTCACTACCTGCTTTCTCAGGAAGGCCCCTCTTCAGAGCTTTCCTGGCATTTAACCATCCACAGATCAGTATTTACCAAGAAAGACTGACTCTGTCTTTGGTAAATCCAAACAAGTGAACCCAATGGGACTGGGACTGGGACTGGCTCTGGGTGCTTGGCTTCCTGGATCCCGAGTTCAGCAAATTGCATCAACAAAGAAGTGAGGTAGGTCAATTCCTTCAGGAACTGAATGAGGTCACTGCCTTGGTAACCACTTTGTTCTAACAGATGCTTCGAAGGTTCCCATGAGATGGAGGTTACCCCTACATCCTGTGACACATTCAGAAGTTAGAATTGTATATCGAACATAGGCACCCGGGAACTGCTCTCCACACAGGCTGTGGTGAGCCGTTTCTGCAGATTATGGTCGCCATTGCAAGATGGCGCTGGCTCCACTGTGGTCTGTAATAAACAACTCCTTGTTTGGGAGAGTTGGTGCATGGTTTCTCAGCACCCTGTGAGAAAGTTCCACGTGGCAGCTTCGCATTGGGGCTTGGGATGCTTTATTAAGGCTGGGTGGGGCATCCGACGGGGAATTAGAAGAAATATCAAGGGCCTGAATAAACTGCTGAAAGAAGATTCCTGAGTTGCGTCTTCCTTGCGGGCAAGGGGTCGCGACAAGTGGTGCTGAAAACCCAGAAACCAGAACTTTCAGCAGTCAGGGGTGGTGCACCAATTAGTCCCAGGTAAGTAGGACCCACGGTCAAAGCGGAGATCAGTACTAGATAAGTAGGACCCGCTATCAAAGCGGAGATCAGTCCTAGGTAAGTGGGACCCGCGGTCAAAGTGGAGATTAGTCCCAGATTAATTGGGACCCGCGGTCAAAGCGGAGATTAGTCCCAGATTAATTGGGACCCGTGGTCAAAGCGGAGATTAGTCCTAGGTAATTAGGACCTGCTATCAAAGCAGCAGCTCCTCTGTAACGCCAGAGAGAGCATTAAATCTTATTGCAGCTGCACTGTGTACTTTCGCTCTTACTTTCACTTTTGTTTGTTGTGTGTCTTTTGTTGTGTCATGGGTGCTGTATCTTCAAGTCCGCTTCTCCTGGCCCTAGATAACCTGTTACGTTCCAAGGGCCTAAAAGTGAAATGTAGTACTTTACAGAGATTTTTACAGAAGACAGATATTGTTGCCCCGTGGTTCGCATTTTCTGGCAGCCTCACTATACCTAGCTGGGATAAGTTAGGCACAGATCTTGACTTTGCTTCTGAGCAGGGCATATTAGAGGGTGGGGTGATAGCCCTTTGGAAGATGATCCGTAGTTGCCTCGCAGATGGCAGATGTCAGGAAGCACTTACTAAAGGACAAGAAGTTTTAGAGCAATTACATGAAGAAAGATCAGAAATGGCAGGCAGTGAGGTATTTCAGGAGGGTGGGAGTGTGCGAAGCGAGAAACAGGGGAGGAAACAATTATCTCCGGCAGGCAGTGACGTATTTCAGGAGGATGGCAGTGTGCGGAGCAAGAAACAGGGGAGGAGGCGATTGTCTCTGGCACGGAGTGAAATATTTCAGGAGGAAGGGAATGTGCAGAGCGAGAAATGGGGGAGGAAACGCTTGTATCCATATCTCAGTACACTGCGCACACTCCCATGCAAAAGTGGGTCAGAAGAGGAGGAGGATGAGAAGGAGGAGCTCGGGAGACTGTCTCGGCAGCTAGGGAGTTTAACTATGGGAGAAGGGAACAAAAATAAACAGGAGCTCAAGAAAAATGATCCTCCGGACCCGCCGCCGTACGGTGAGGGTGTTTCGAGGAGAGCTTTCCATGCCCAAGCATGGAGGGCTGTTAACGCTGAGATGGGTCTTGCTTATCCAGTTTTCGAGGATGACAATAGGGGAAGATTCCATGAGCCTTTAGATTTCAAAATTGTGAAGACCCTGGCAGAGTCTGTGCGCACTTATGGGGTGGATGCCGCCTTCACATTAACTCAGGTGGAGAGTCTGTCTAGATACTGTATGACTCCCTCTGATTGGGCTAGCCTTGTTCGGGCTTGTGTTTCTCCAGGCAAATATTTGGACTGGAGAGCCTTTGTGCTAGAGGGCGCTGTAGAGCAGGCTGCCCAAAACTATGCGGCCGGACACCCCCATTGGGACAAGGAAATGCTTTTGGGACAAGGCAGATTTGCTAATCAACAAACAGGATACCCCCCTGAGGTATATGAACAGATCAATAACATTTGTATCCGTGCATGGAAATCACTCCCAAATAGAGGAGAAGTGTCTGGCAATTTAACAAAAATCATGCAAGGCCCCACAGAACCTTTCTCAGACTTTGTTGCTAGGATGGTGGATGCCGCAGGAAAAATCTTTGGTGACCCTGATAGAGCAATGCCCTTGATTAAACAACTTGTTTTTGAGCAATGCACCAAAGAATGTAAAGCAGCAATCGCTCCTTATAAAAACAAGGGCATAGAAGCTTGGATGAAAGTGTGTAGAGAGCTTGGAGGACCTTTAACTAATGCAGGTCTTGCAGCTGCTGTCCTTCGGATCGCAAAAGGGGGCGGTCCTGGTGCCGGAACATGCTTCCATTGTGGTCAATCCGGCCATTTCAAACGTGACTGTCCCAAAAAATGCAATTTTACTGGACCTCCTCGCGGTGGCCCTTCTAATAGCCCTCGTCAACCGGGGCTGTGTCCAAAATGCAAAAAGGGGAAGCATTGGGCAAGAGAGTGTAGATCAGTGAGGGACATCCATGGACAGCCTATTTCAGCTGGGCCAAAAAACGGCCGAAGGGGCCCCCGACCCCAGGGCCCACGAATATATGGGGCAATGGAGAATGTCACACCCGAACCCGAGACATGGCCTTCTCTGCGCCATCCCACGAGATGCGGAGAGCCACTACAGGTGCCGCGGGATTGGACCTCTGTTCCACCTCCAGACTCGTATTAACACCTAAGATGGGAATCCAATTGGTGGAAACTGAGTTCAAAGGGCCTTTACCCCCTGGCACTGTAGGTTTGTTAATTGGACGTGCATCCTCTATCCTACAAGGTCTTCATGTTTTCCCCGGAGTTATAAACCCTGATACTGTAGGGTCAGTAAAAGTTATGGTGGAAGCTCCAAGGGGCATTGTGTCTATCTCCCCAGGGGATCGGATTGCTCAATTGCTAATTTTGCCTAGTTTGCATAATCACTTTCCTGCTGACTCAAGGTCACGGACAGGAAATCAGATTGGTACCACCGGAGGAAATTGTGCCTATTTGTCACTGGATATGAGCAATCGCCCCAATTTGGAATTAAGCATAGAAGGTAAATCTATTGTGGGATTGCTGAACACAGGAGCAGATCGTAGTATCATAGCCCTTAAGGACTGGTCTAGGGGATGGCCAGTGCAGGCTTCTGATCAATCCTTAAGAGGACTTGGATATGCCCAAGCCCCTCAAATCAGCTGTAGACATCTATCTTGGAAGGACTCGGAAGGACATGATGGTACCTTTCAGCCTTATGTACTTGATTTACCCATTTCTTTATGGGGCGGTGATCTGATGAAAGACATGGGGTTCACTCTTAGTAATGACTATTCCCAGTGTCTCAATATATCATGCAAAATATGGGGTATAGGCCAGGTCTAGGACTAGGAAGGCACCTACAGGGATGTAAGCATCCCGTGCAAGGTCATCAAAAGCTTAACAGGTTTGGTCTGGGTTTTTCCTAGGGGCCACTGGGGCTCAAATATAACATGGCTCACCGAGGAGCCTGTTTGGGTGCCTCAGTGGCCTCTTCCCTCGGTTAAACTGGCAGCAGCCCATGATCTAGTCAAAGAACAACTTGATTTGGGTCACATCCAACCTTCTACTTCTCCATGGAATACTCCCATATTTGTCATTAAGAAAAAATCAGGGAAGTGGCGCCTACTGCATGATCTACGAGCAGTTAATGCTCAGATGCAGCTTATGGGGCCCATTCAAAGAGGGCTGCCTCTGCTCTCCTCTGTTCCTCAAGGCTGGCATATAATTGTTATTGACATTAAAGACTGTTTCTTTTCCATTCCTTTGCATCCTAAAGATTCACAACGGTTTGCTTTCACCCTTCCCTCGTGTAATCACGAAGAACCAGATGAAAGGTTTGAGTGGGTGGTGTTGCCACAGGGGATGGCTAACAGTCCCACGATGTGCCAGATGTATGTGGGGAAGGCACTCGCACCTCTCAGACGTAAGTATTCCTCCACCAAGATCATTCACTATATGGATGATGTGTTATTGGCCGCAAAATTAGAACAGACAGTTTATGAGGCTTATAAAGAACTCGTGATGCTGTTGGCTCAACATGGACTGCACATCGCACCTGAAAAGGTTCAAACGGGGGATTCTATCAGGTTTTTGGGAGCGACAATTGGGTATGACAAATTAAAACCACAAAAAATTACCATCAGGACTCAAGATCTCCAAACTCTAAATGATTTTCAAAAATTGCTGGGAGATATTAATTGGATAAGAGGATATTTACATATTCCTAATATTGTGCTCCAGCCTTTGTATGCTACTCTTAAGGGTGATCCAGATCTTGCTTCCCCTCGTAGCCTCACTACTGAGGCTAGAGCGGCCCTTATAAAAGTAGAACAAGCTATACAGCATGCCACTCTATGCAGGCTCCAGAGTGATAAACCTTTCCAGTTATGTGTGCTTGCCACTATGCGGCAGCCTACTGGAGTACTGTGGCAAGATGGGCCTTTACTATGGATCCACCCACATGTATCCCCAGGAAAATCCTTAGAATATTATCCTGATGCTGTTGCAGCACTGACACTTAAAGGGATTCAACAAAGCATTCAATTTTTCGGCCAATCACCTTCTTATCTTATCATACCCTACACTAAAGCTCAACTTAATGTTTTATGTGCTACTCTAGACAACTGGGCTATTCTGTGTTGCTCGTTTCAAGGGGGTATTGATAATCACTACCCTTCTCATCCATTACTCCATTTTGTTAAAGAACATCCCATCATTTTCCCTAAGGTAACTTCATCCAGTCCAATTCCGGGGGCTGTTAATATTTTTACTGATGGTTCCAAGTCTGGAATGGGAGCTTATGTAATTAATGACTCTCCCCCTATCCAGCATCAATTTGCTCCTGGAAATCCACAATGGGTAGAACTACAAATTGTTATTGAAGTTTTTAAACAGTGTTCTTTTCCTTTTAATCTTATTTCGGACTCCAGCTATGTGGTACAAGCACTAAAAGTCCTGGAGACCGTGGGAACTATTAGTGATGCCCACAATGTGTCTGTTTACTTTACTCAGATTCAACAGCTTATCTCTAACCGCACTGCTTCTTTTTATCCAATGCACATCAGGGCTCACACCTCTCTTCCTGGTCTGTTATCCCAAGGTAATGCCTGTGCGGACTTAGCCACTAGAGGCCAATTGATATGCTTGGCTTCCTCCTTAGAGAGGGCTAAGTTGTTTCACCAAAACTTCCATGTTAATGCATTAATGCTGCGCAGGCGTTTTTCCATTTCAAGAGCGGATGCTCGGCAGATAGTATTGCAATGTCCCCATTGTGTCACATTTCTTCATCCCCCTAATTATGGAGTAATCCCACGGGGATTAAAGCCATTGATTGTTTGGCAAATAGATGTGACACATATACCTGACTTTGGTAACCTTAAGTATGTGCATGTTTCCGTTGATACGTGCTCTGGAATTATCCATGCTTCTGCTTTATCAGGAGAAAAGGCACGTAATGTCATTACTCACTGTTTAGAGGCATGGGCAGCATGGGGTGCACCTGCATCCCTTAAGACTGATAATGGACCTGCTTATACTGGCAGACAATTTACAGTTTTTTGTTCTACTATGGGACTGCAACTTACTCATGGTTTGCCTTACAATCCTCAAGGACAAGGCATTGTTGAGTCTGCTCATCGCACCTTAAAGGAAACTTTACAAAAACAAAAAGGGGGAATAGGAGCTGAACACACTCCTAAAGAACGCCTGTCCTTAGCTCTCTTTACCATTAATTTTTTGAATTTGGATATTTATGGTCGCTCTGCGGCCGATAGACATGTGTCCCCTCAGCCCTCTGTGATTGGCTATGTTAAGTGGAAGGATGTTCTTACGGGCCAATGGAACGGCCCTGACCCCGTGCTGACATGGGCACGAGGATCTGTATGTGTTTTTCCCCAGGATCGTACGGAACCGTTGTGGGTCCCTGAACGCTTGACAAGAAGAGTCTCGACATCAACTGACCAGCAACAAGAGATACCACAACAATCCTGTGATGAGGATCTTCATTCTTCTAAGTGCTCTGGCTCTGGTGCTGGTGCCGATGGCACAGGCGACACCAATGCGGTGGTGGGCAGTGGCACGGGCATGGCCAATGCCGATGCCGGTTCATGGTAATTCTAGTGTCCTCCCCACTCTTTTTTCTACCTCATGTGAGATGTCTGCTCCCTGTGCCTCTCCAAGAGGGGACATGGAGAGAATTTTTAATCAATCTCAAGTTAATCTCACAGGAGTTCTTTGTTTCAGCCTTAGAAACGCTAACTGCATTAGCCTTAAGACCAAAAATTTGACTAACTGGGAGGACCCATTGTGGTCCAATCAGGTCTCAGGAAGCATTATCAGTGCTGTATTGAGCAAGGTAGCTTCGGGGAATCAATCAGGCTCAGAGACCCCTGCAAACAACAGCTCTGTTCTTAACATAACTACCTTGGCTATTATCTCCGAGGTACTAATCCCAGTGCCTCCTTTTTCTAGTAGTATTTATAATGCCACTCATTTCAAGGCCTCTCCTTACTGTTCCCCTAATCTTGGTTCCCCCCAATATTTACGCCTTGTCAGGATCATTCTTGGGAGAAACATCAAGTTGCTAAAGGTTTCTCCCTTTCCCCCTCTCTTGATAGGTATGTTTATAACTTTAACAATAGTGCCAGCTCCTCTACAGGAGTAGGTTGGTCCTGGTTTTAATGGCTGATTTCCAATGAAAAGGGGGCTTCAGCCGATATTTCTGCACTGGCTCAGTTGGTAGGAGCCAAAAGTTGGCTGGCTAATATTTCTGGTACTGTTAGGGAAGGTGAACAAGGTAATAGACTTACATCTGTTTCATTCAACTCTCTGTTGTATAATGCCACATTGCCTCCTGCAATGGTCTGTGTCCAATCCCCCTTCTTATTCCTTTTGGCTAAGGCCACCTCATCGGGGATGCTGGATTGTTCTCATACTACCTGTCTCTTATCTGAGTGTTGGAATGGTTCCTGGACTGTAGCAGTGTTTATGAAGATTCCAACTTTTGTCCCAATCCCGGTCACTGCGGATCCTGATAAATTCCCTATTGTTGAGCTACTTAGAGTCCGCAGAGATTTTGGAATCACAGCGGCTATAGTGACAGCCGTGGCGGTATCTGCTGCTGCAGCGGTTACGGCCGGAGTGGCTATGGCCAATCAAGTACAAACTGCTGCCACTATTAATCAAGTTGTCCAACAAACTTCCACCATACTTGAATCCCAAAATACAATTAATCAACATATTTTGTCAGGGATTTTAGCTGCCAATCAAAGAATAGATTTACTCTAAGCTCAGGTAGAAGAATTGGCTGACTTAGTGCTTTTGGGTTGTGTTGACCAACGTGCACATTTATGCATAACCTCTGTCAGATTTAATGATTCCAGGAATGCTTCTCGCACCATTGGCGAATATTTGGCTGGAAATTGGTCCATGGAAGCGGAAGACATGATCCAGTCTCAACTAACCCAGATAACTGTCTTGAATAGCACCCGTGTTGATCCTGTGACTTTGGGTCAATTCACCGATTGGATATCTTCTGCCTTTTACTTTTTTAAACAGTGGGTGAGGGTAGGCATTTTTGGTGCAATGTGTTGCTTCGGTATGTTTCTCTGTTTGTGGTTTCTCTGTCGCCTCAAGGCCCGCAATGCTCACGATAAGGCTATAATCATCCAAGCTCTTGCAGCTTTAGAAAATGGCAATTCACCTCAAGTTTGGCTTGCGCATCTTAAACAGTAAATCTTTGACATGGCCATTGCACCCCAAGTTATTATAACATTGCACTGGGATCGGCATGTCTTTCCTCGTTATTCTCTTAGTGTTGGAAAGCCCTTGCACTCTGCCGGTCTTGCTGCCATTGCACGCAGGTGGGTTTCCATACTAATGCTTCTCTATCGCCTTAAAGTCCGTGCCTTTCTTTCGGGGTGCTGTCAACTCGTTTGTCGTTGTGTACAGCCACAGTTCAGCCTTAGCTGTCCCCCTTCGTCCACCTTCGTCACGATACAGGATGCGAGGCAAGGCACTGCACTTGAGTGATCCTTGAAGTGGACCTCAAGGAGAGCATGTCCTATTGCATGCGGGTTTGATGTCCACGCCCCGCCCCACGAAAAAAGGCGTCGGCTGATATGGCTTCAGATCTGGGGAAGAGCCCTCCTTAGGACTGAGCCATACTATGCAGTCACTTCTGCACAGTGGGATAGGACCTCTACTCTCGCCTGTATTGTTTTCAGAAAACAGAAGGGGGGAACTGTGGTGAGCCGTTTCTGCAGATTATGGTCGCCATTGCAAGATGGCGCTGGCTCCACTGTGGTCTGTAATAAACAACTCCTTGTTTGGGAGAGTTGGTGCATGGTTTCTCAGCACCCTGTGAGAAAGTTCCACGTGGCAGCTTCGCATTGGGGCTTGGGATGCTTTATTAAGGCTGGGTGGGGCATCCGACGGGGAATTAGAAGAAATATCAAGGGCCTGAATAAACTGCTGAAAGAAGATTCCTGATTTGCGTCTTCCTTGCGGGCAAGGGGTCGCGACAACAGGCCTTGTTTGGTCCATCTTCTCTACAATAAGAAGAGAGAGACTGATTCAGACACATCAATTCATCCTGACCTGGTTGTTTGCTGTGGAAGATGACTATTGCTCTCTCAGGTCCTACATAGCTGCCTACATCTTCTCTAAGGATCATTTCTTCATGGATCGTTGAGTTTCTCAGCCGGTGAAAGATCAGCTACATTACTATATTGTAAGATGAACTCTGTCCCTGCTCTTCTGTAAGTTATATTAAGGGAAGAGTGTATGGTTAGGTTCAATAATAGCATCGATTTTGGTTAGGAATCATTCTGGGGGATGAATAATGGTATTGGCAACCTGCGATATTTACAAGAGTATATAGGTGAAATATAAGTATGAAAGCAGAAATTTGGTAAGATTTGAAGCCCAGAAGGGCATTGGGCCCTTGAGTGGGATACTTAGCTTTGAATTATGTCCTGCACAGTTGTCTCAGATAAATCAATATACAATGGCATAGGACCTTGTAACTTGGATGATTGAATGTTGAACAGAACATCCAGTCAAAAAGCAATAGTCGATAGGATTTGGAAGGTATTTGGTAGGCTAAGAAGAAGAGTGAGTATAGGATTTGGACCAAAAGTTCTTAAAAATAGGGTTTCGGGTAGAGAGTGAAGGTGAATGTCAGCACATGTGAAGAGTCAGTCGCAATGATGAACTGGGGAAAACATGTATGAAAGCACATATCAATAAAGACATTAGGAAATCAAGTAAAGTATAAAGTGAGTGATAGGATTACACATTTTCAACAGGCTGGAGCTTGAATTTATAATCTTAAGAGGAAACAAATATGTAGTCACAAATAGAATTGACATTTGAGAACATTAGGCAACATGGACATGGATGATTTTAGTAATCCATGTTCACTTCCCATTTAGGCTTTGATACAATTGTACATGTGACCTTTGCTTTTTGTGTCCAGAATATTTCTGTGATAAAATGTATATGCAGATCTGGTGACATGAGTATTTCTTCCACCATTTCAGGGAGCAATATTTTGAAGACGTATAAATTAGTATGGGGGTACAAATAGGCGTACCCTGTGTCTATGAATATAGAGATAATGCAAGAATACACCATTCTGTGAATAAACAATATAACTGGATCCACTTTAAATAATGGATTGAATAGATATCTGAAAATATATCAGAAATGTTATATTGATATACAATCATTCATTCCAACCAGTTATATATCTAATGGTCATCTTAGGGTTATGGTTTATCATGAAGGGTGTGTGAGATTTGTTTCAAAATGATTATGGAAATCGATTATAATGTATTTGGAAAGAAGTCTCATTGAAAGACCAGTCAAGAAACATAGAGAAATACATGTGTTCTGGAGAAGAAAGTGATTAAAAGTGAAACAAATGCCTATAATTTTGCTAACTAGTGGATGAAATATGTATCCTATGATGTGCAAAAACTGAAAAATAGTAAGGTACCACTGTTGAATAAAAATGAACATCAAAAGATGCATCATGTCCCATAGGAATCTACTTGCATTGATGTTAAACTGGGTCAGTAACTGTAGAAATATTAGAATTTGTATGTACCTTTCACTGAAGTTAGTTTTCAGTACTAGGAAACAAATATATATTTCAGGTGAATGAATATTTCTGAGAATAATGTTGTGAAAAGTTGATTATTAATCCACATACATGAACATGAATGAATTTAGGGAGTGTATATAAGACACATACATTTCATATTATGAAAATTCTGGAGAGTGTGTGTGGGTGTATATATATATATATATATATATACACCCACACACACACACACACACAAACAACCACAGACAATAAACATACCAATTCATATGCCAAACAAAATTCACCATGAAATATATATCATCCACAGATCCAAAAACATTCATTTCACTGAACATGGATTTATGTATAATGTTGTTCTACTAGGAAGCTCACCTATAGCTTGAAATTTCAGTTCCAACAGCTTTTAGGAGGAGTAATCTCTTCTCACAATTTGTAACTGCCAAGTCAGGCACCTCACAAAAATTTACTTGTGATATCACGTAGGATTCTATATGTGCATATAAAAATACATGTGCTGAATAGGCTACAGAGAAAGGGAGACAGGAATACACATATTTTTTAACTTTAAAAACACATGGAGAACTATTTCAATTAAAAATTGACTAGATTAATAACACCTACCATTTATCTTGCAAAAGGCAAGTCCAATATACACCATGTCTCCTCTGAACTGCTTGTATTTCAATTTTGTTTCGGTTATTTTTCTCCATCATATTAGTATTAGTTGTTTGAGTCTCATAGAGTATGGGTTATTGTGAGGGATATAGTATTTTGAATGGAAAATTGAAAAATGAATCCAATGAGTATGCATATATATGGTATACAATAATCTTCCCACTCTCATCCAGAACAATGCCTTGACATTACCTTCGCCGCAAGTAAGACACAATTAGAGGAGTAGAGTTAAAATATCTGTGAATACATATCTTGGATAGAAAATGCTCAGGAGTTCACAAACATGGATGTGGTAGAGGAGTTTCCAAAAGCAAAGGACAGGGTTGATCTCCCAACCTGATCTTTCAATAAAATTGGGAGTCATCTTGCCACACAGCCATGAGAAGATAATTTTTTCTTACTATAAATTAGTGCAAATTCCAAACCTACTTGGAATTCCTGCCCATGCCTTGAACTCACCCATATCTGGCTTTCTGACCAGATTGTAGCCCTCTCTGAAACTTTAGTGACACCTCATAAATATTGGCCTTCCCTGGCCAAAGACCCTCTCTAGGCTCTAATGGTCCTCATAATTTTTGATGCTGGGGCCAGCAAATAAAAAATGTAACCTATAATTAGTGTGATGCTTGTCAAAGTTCTGTTTTCTGTAACTCCCCTTTTGTGTAACTTTCTGGGGTATAAAGCTGGGCTGTAGGAAATGTGGGGATGATGTCTTGTTTCCGCTGTTTGAGAGGGAGAGGCAGCCCACCCGGATGAAATAATAAGCTTGCTTTAATTTGATTTTAATTGGAGTCAGTGGTCATTTCTTGCATCCTGGTCTAATATTTTAGAGTTCCCCAGTGAGATGACCCGACCAGATCACAAGACCAGACTCCTGGAAATTCTGAAGCTGGCCTTTCCTCCAAGGCTCCGGACTGGAGAGCCAAGTTCAAAGGCCTTGGAGTGAGCCTTCAGTCCGGGGAGCACTGCAGTGAACCATCACACTATAACTATTAGCAAGCACCTGGTGGAGGAGGCCTCCATAGGTAAGTGGTATCTTTATAACATCTGATATCCGGTAAAGGGACATCTCTTCTGATGACAGAGAGGTGGCATGGGGAGGCTCACATATACTCCTGTCCGGGACAGTAACAAGAATCATTCTGTCCTCTGTTCTGTTCTGTAGGGAATTCCTCTGAAAGGGTAGAGAGGTGCCAACGGGCACGCAGGAGCTCCTTCCCCGGAGCTTTAGCAAGACGTTGTATTGCTCCTCTGTTTTTCTGTTTCTTCACCGGTTTTCTGTTTCTTTGTGTTTTTTTCTGTGTTCTGTATGTTTTTGGTTTGTTAGTTTTTGTGCGTTTTGTTGTGTGATTTCTTTGGTAAAAACATAATGATATTGGACGTGAAAATGGGTAATAAAGCAAGTAAGCCTGACACCCCTTTGGACTGTGTTTTAAGGAACTGTGATGAACTTTCCCCCCCTTTGTCAAGCAGGATGAGAGAAGCCCCTAGCTGGTTGCCTGGAGCACACCCACTGCAGAGGGCAATGCCTGCTGGTGACCTAAGAACTGAGTATCTCTTAGGTGAAAAAGTGAAAATCCTTTAAAACCTCTTGTCCCTCCAGATCAAGAGAGTCACAACCTTTCGGCAGAATCCCCTGTGTTTCTCCTTTGTTAGCAAAGCAGTAAACCTCCCTTTTTCTTTTTCTCAAACGCTGTCCTCAATATTAAATTGGTATTAATTGGCTTCAACATCAGGAACCAAAATTTAAGTTACAAATTTTGATACCCTCCCCCGGACCCTGGGACTTTTTGAGAGCTGACTACTGAAATATTAGGAGACGGAGCGTGCTCGGGGTGGAACTGAACCAGAGGAGCTAATCCTGTAAGTAAAAGGAGGGACTGAAGGACTCCCAGCAGCTGCCAAAGCCCTGTTGCTTCAGAGAATTCCCTCCTTCCGTCCCTGCACTGTAAAAATTATGCCACCTCTGTCTTATTAAAAAAGAGAATAAGAAAAAGGGGACACTAAATGCAGTAAAGTCACCATGGAGACCCTTGATTTCACATTTCAGGTTGCTCCTCTTTGAAAACATCTGTTCCCCTTGTGGGGACATCTATTGTGCTACAGGTGTAGGAGATTTTTCTCTTATCTGTTATGTTTTAAAGGCTTCTGTCTGTCAGCCATAGTCTGGAGCTCCTTTCTGTCTGTCTTGTGTCTTTGTTTCTGGCCCTTAAAGACATGTGCAATAATGTGTTCATATTATAAATTGTTTCTTGGGAATGATCTTAGCTCAATGTGTGTCTAAATGATGACGTATTATTGTAACAATCTGGTATCTGAATGGGTTTTTGAAGCATTGTACAATCTTGCAGTTAAAAGTCTGGTTCATATAATTGTTTAGTTTATGATTTTAGATAATTTATGCAAGAGAACTTAAATACTTAGCATTGAAAACTAAAGAACTCTATTTCCAAGTTGGCAAGTAACTTCCCAAACATTCAGTCTTATTTTTCACCAGTTTTGAATTGGGTAGACTGGGAAAATATCACAGTGTGTACCAGTGCATTGATTTGGAAAAGGATAGTAAATCATAGTATGGTATCTGTTGACAGAACAAGATGTAAAGATATAAAATTTTGTGAATTGTAACTTAAAATTGTACCATAATTTTCAACATCCAAACCTGAAAATTATGGTTAAAATGCCTTAGGCCTGAGGTGTCTGCTCAGAATAGCAGTTTTTCCCTGCTCCTTCCAGACCTCAGCCAGGCCTTATGTTGAAATGCAAATGAAAGAAGCCTACTAGCTCAGTAGGAGACTGATCTGAGGCCTAAGGGGGGGGGAGAAAAAATTACATTGTATGGTATTTACTAATAACTGCCCAGTCACTTTTTCTAGGACTCTTATTTTTTTCCTTAGATTCTGTATTGTTTTTAACTCATGATTTTGATCCTACAGACCTAGGTTAATGTTTTTCTGATCAGTTCTATCTTTGACCAACAGTGGAGTTTTTGAAACATTGCAATGGAGATTTCACCTGCGAAAAGCTACAAGGCCTTTACTATAATTATGTGTGCACACTCTTGTTATGTGTTGTATGTGTATATATACATATGTCCGTATATCATGTATATTATATACAAATTAACATACATAAGGAGCGCTCATAAAAAAAGGAGCACTCACAAAAACAAATTTTAAAAAGCGGATCCAAAGATCTTTAATTTACGTGATTTAAATGGTTCACTTTAAATTGGATAAACAGATAAAAATAAATGTCTTTAAATTTAAGCTTACATGTTTTTCTAGGTGTTCAAAAATCTAATAAAATATTAATGTCGACAAAAGGTCTAATATGCCTTGGTTCTAGGACTTTTCCTTCAACAAAAAAATGGTCTACACTGTTCAATACTTTTGTCTAATATTTTGATAAATAAATAAATTAAATTTGATATTTGATTACTCATTCATGAGTATTCTTGTTAGATATGTTATTGATTTACTAAGGTCTGTATAAGTTTGTTCTAAAGTCTGTATAAGATTGTAAAAATCAGTCATGTGTAAAAGACACAAAAATTTCTTAAAACATACGTTTACCAATAACATTGTGTTTATTAAGTTTTATTTTTCTAGAGCAAGCAACCATAAATATTAAACAACTTATTAAATACGATCTGTTATTTTAGAGCACTGTACTGCCATTTCTTTAAAAGCTAAACTTCGTTAATGTAGAAACATCAATGCAATTGTGATGCTATTAATGCGCTCATATCTTCCAGGAATACAAGTCTCTAAGGTAGAAACTTTAAAAGAGCATTATGTGAAGCTGGTGTTCTGAAGTTGTATGGTTAAAAAAAATATATTGGGCATTTATTTACCTTTTATCAATAAGATATGTAAACTTTTATGTTACTTTTTACATTGGGGAACAATTTGAATGTATTTTTATGTTAATGAGAGCCTTAGCTATGAAAAGGATAAAACTTTCAGCGTTTATTTTATTCATGTTTTAAATGTTATATTATATGGTGTTAACTAATGTTCATGTGACCTCAAACAATTAATGTTAACTTTTTAAACTGATATTTAAAAACAAAGATCATCTTTAGAACTAAAACACTTAAGATTTATAAAGAGCCCTGGCTTACTTGAGATAAGGCTCTGTGTCCCAACTTACTACATGTGAGAATGACTACGAAAGCAGTGGGTCAGATGTTATTTCATTTAAAGTTACATTCAAAAGTTCTTTTTTTTTCATATCAAGATTATTAGGATCTCAAACAAGAAATATAATAAATAACTCAGCCTAAAAATTCAGGGTAGCTATTAAACGAACTAAGTATATTTACTCTTGTTAAATTTATTTTGTAATTTCCTTATAAGTGATCTAAAGATTCCCTGTTAGTGTTTTACAGAAGTGTTGCTTTAAGAACACAACATGGGTTAATTAAAGATAACAAGTCATCACCAAAAGACAGACAGAAAAATACAGATCCCAATTAATAAAAAGATAAATAATTTTAAATTACAGACATTAAAGCCCAGTACTCTTAATATAAGGCTGCTAAAATTTATTTGCTGGATGTTTAAAATTAGGATTTAAAATTAAAGTTAAATGAAAAGGGCCAAGAAAACCAATATTTGATTCTTGCCCTCTGCGTCAGTCTGTATCCAGGGAACAGGGGACTTCCCTAAAGAGCTTTGCAACTCTGAGCCACTGGAGAACAGAAAGCCAATCAGTGCATTTTCTATGAAGAATACAGTCATCAGAGAAGGGAGACATCCCTGATGCTTCCGAGGGAAGCCACAGGGTCAAGCAAGACCTGGACACACCTAGCGAAAATGGCACTAGCAGAACTGAGAAGCTGCTCTCAAGTTTCCCCAGGAATGACTCCCGTAAAAGCTCAGCTGACTGTTCATAATAGATAGAAACAAAAGTCAGTTTGACTGCTTCATCTTAAACATTTAGGAAAGACAGTTAAACGCAAAATACAGCCATTCCTGGGCATTTTAAATAATAACAGTAATAATAATATTTTAAGGTATACACTTTATGTTAGCCTCCCAAAATAAATAAGACTGGAGGCTACAAAGAAGGGTTCTCAGAGAGGAATGCCTGATAACTATAAAAAGAGACTATCAAGAGGAGCTGCCAGAGGCAGAAGTTTTTAGTTTAAGGCCTACAGATATTCCTAACCTACACAGGTAATATTGGAGTTCGCTAGTACAATTATCCAGCCTTGAGTAACAGAATTAAGGGTTTCTCTATTAGACACAGAGGTCATACTAGTAAAAGAATTTTGCAGGATCAGATGGTATTAAATTATAACACTGTATTTTATGGGGAGGGACAACTGTAACCCTAAATGTTAAATATTAAGTTGACAGTCCTGATAACTGGGGATATTTAAGACTGGTGAGGGAACTTCTATACAGTGACATGTTCCAGCTGCTGCAACATTTATTCAGTACTCATGTATTTTGTTTCTCTCATAGAAGAACCCATCCCCAGATGACTTTACAACCTGTACTTCCCCAACCAGACTTCAAACCGAACTGACTTCGAAAAGGCAACTCATGTCTCTCAGACCGTACCCCCTCACGTCACCCTCTCTCAGCTCAGAAGAAGTCAAAATGAGTGACGCCTCGCTTCTTACTACAATGGAGCCAAAAATAAATAGACTATCAATATAAGTAATTAATTAAGTCAGTAAAATCAGGGAGACCGGTTTTGGGTGAGTTCAAAAAATGGGGAGACTGTTACCTGAGGAATTAAATTTCCCTCAGTGCTCGTCCCCTATTCTATCAAAGATTTGAAAGGGACACATTAGAAAATGGGGGAATGATAGACCCAACCTGATATTTTATTTAAATTGGAGCCATCTTGACACAAAGCCATGAAAAGATAATTTTGGCTTAACTATAAATTACAGCAAATTCTGAACCTGCTTTGAATGCCTGCCCATGCCTTGAACTCACCCATGCATGGCTCTCTGACCAGATAACAGCCCTCTCTGAAACTTTATTTACACCTCATAAATATTGGCCTTCCCTGGCCAGACGACACTCTCTGAGGCTCTAATGGTTCTCATAAATTCTGATGTTGGGGCCAGCAAAAAAAAAATGTAAACTATCATTAGTGTGATGCTTGTCAGAGTTCTGTTATCTGTAACCACCCTTTTCTGTAACATTCTGCGCTATAAAGCCATTCTGTAGGAAAGGTGGGGTTGCTCTCTTGTTTCCGCGGTTTTGGGAGGGAGACACAGCCCGGGTGGTGGAAATAATAAGTTTGCTTTAATTTGATTTTAATTGGAGTCAGTGGTCTTTTCTTGCGTCCTGGTCTAAAAGGTAAACACTCCACCAACATGGAGCTCTGCCTGCCTAAAGACTACTTGAGAAACTGCCTCTGAGGATGGGCACTTGACATATATGTTGTTGTCAGGAGCTTTAGCTTCCATTCTAAGGAGACCATTAAAGCTGAGTCTGCATCTATGTGACCTGGAGGACATTGTTTCTTATTTTCCAAATAACATGAGGCAGCAGTGCTGACTTCTCTCTTTGTAGGTAAACTGTTGCCACTGAAAGCTAAGTGTCTCCGCATGTGGACTGTGAAGCCATTTGGTCATCCTCCACTTTTCATGGTGTTTCTTGCTGCTGCACTGGGAGTTTGGTATTTGCTTCACGAAATACAAGGAGTTCAACTGGGACACAGTGCTGGAGGGAGTCCTGTCACGTGTGGTGGGTCAGGGTCTGCAGGAGAATGCACCAACCAGGCTTCTATTCCACATAGCTCGTCCCCTTAACCATAGCAACCTGATTCTGAACATTGCCCTGAAACATCTCCATATAACAAGATGCCTTTTATGGAGAGGATTCAGACATATACGTGATTCCTGTCTGCACCATGTCAGCCACAAGCCATTTGGAAGTCAATGACAGATCCACATGTCTTGACAAGAGATGCTTTATCACACACCTGCACATCACAGCTCTGGGCCCACTACTCAGCAGCCTCCAACATACTGGTATCTGTGTTATACACCGTTTTCATGAAACCCAGTCAATCAAGGCACTGTCTGGTACCCTCATGATTAGCAACAGGACATCCAAAGATTCTCCAGGGCCACCTGGTCATGGGAATTTCAAAAATTTCATGGTATTTATCTAGCCATTTTTAAAGGATGAATTTGGGGAAACTGTGGGTTTAAATTCATTCAGGAACCATTAAATTTTGAAGAAGCACATTTCAAGGAAAGCTCTGGTGAACTCGCAGAGGCAAGGCTTCCCAAAGAGTGACCCAAAGGACACATGAATCCAGGCCCATTGAGGTCTCCAATGTAAGGTCCATGTATGTTTTGACTCTCAACTATGGCGGCCAATCTTTCAGAATAAAGTCATGTGATATCCAGGCTGAGTTTGACAGTACTCTTTGGAAAGCCACCCTTTTCTATATCTCAGTTTTCAAGGGTGAATCTCATGCATGGCCACCTAAAATCCCAACACAATTCATGGCAATACTTCTCTGAGGTCAGTTCCATTACTCAGTCTCTATGGGAAATTACACCATAGTTCAAGCTCAGGTGGACCCAGGCATCTTTACCAACCACCACACAGCTGACCACAATTAAAACCAAAACACTCCCACATGGCCCTCATCTTCTTCCACATATACACTCATCATAACCTCTGGCTGGAGGTTTCCATGAGGGGCGCAGCCCAAGACACTGTCCAAAATAAGCACACTTGTGCCTCATTTGCCTAAAGTCAGCTTGGCCTGGACACCCTTCCTGTGAACAAAGAGTGATCAATTAGTCCTGCTCTATAACTGCTCCGCTTCTCCAATTTGAGGCCTACTGACTGTCTGGTATAGATTCTTCATGAGAATTTGTGTCATGAGAAAACTCAAGCACCTATCGGCTAGCCTCTAGAGGGCTTTGAAGAACTCATTTGACCCAAAGAATTCCTATTTTCACTTGATGGAGGTCAGGAAGGTTACCAAAGATGGCGAGACACTTCATCCACAAAGACTGCTCTTTTGGCCATTTTGGTTATGAATGCACACTTGGAAACTTTCTTTAGATGCATCAGATGCTGACAATCTAATCCACTGCCTCACAAAGGGCCAAGAGGCTGATTCAGCCACATCCCTTTCCAAAGCAATTAAGCAAAGAGCCACAGGTGATGCCCATTCATTTCCGTTTGTAAACTGTTTTCTTCAGGCTTCACAAAGGGGTGGCCTGAGGCAAAGACCTTCCTGACATTCAGGACAACAGAACAATAGGTAAGCAAAAAGCCCAAAGCAGTGTTTCTCCACTGAGACTTTACTGGTCACACAGAATTCTGAGTTTTTGAGATGCTCCCATTCCCTTCAGCTATTAAGTACATGCCCATGTCAGAGAGCTTGGAGGTGGTGTATATCTTGGAAACAAAACCATGAGGCTATTCTGGAGAGTGGCCCCTATTCAAGAAGAAGAGAGAAACTTAGGAAGGTAGTAGGTGTTGCCCATCCATAAGGCAAGCCACTCTCCATTCTTAAATTGGGCAGGATGAATGCTGGGAAGCTTTCTACCAGACAGTACACAACCATTGATGCATTCTCTTTTCAAATGTCTATAACCATGTATACAGTGGGATACACAGACATAGAAACACTCATGTTGTCAAACAAATTTCTAGAAACATTCCACTCCAAACAAACAAACTGACTTATTCTCAGAACATGAGACTAAACAACAAACTCATAGGGACACCCACAACAGCACCTCCTTCCCCCAAGTATGTCTGTGACTATCCTCAGTGTCCTCTGACTGGTGGGCCATACTATGTTCCCCGAAGTGGCCTGTTCTGTCTCAGATCTGGTCTTCTTTGCCAACTCTTTGAAGTTGTCAGGAGCCATGGTTGAGCCACTACCTGCTTTCTCAGAAAAGGCTTCTATTCAGACCTCTCCTGGCATTTGGCCATCATCACTTAAGTAGGTACCAAGAAAGACTGACTCTGTCCTTGATAAATCCAAACAATTGAGACCACTGGGACTGGGACTGGGACTTCTCTGGGTGCCTGGCAGTCAATCACCAAGGAAGTGTGGTAGGTGACTTCCTTCAGGAAATGAATGAGGTCACTGCCTTGGCAACCACTTTGTACTAACAGTTGCTTCCAAGGGTCCCATGAGATGGAGTCTGCCCCTACTTCCTGTGACACTTACACAATTTAGAATGGTATATCAACCACAGGCACCCAGGAACAGCTCTCCACACAGGCCTGGGCCTGGTTTGGTCCATTTAATCTACATTAAGAAGAGAGAGGCTGATTCAGTCACATTCCTTCATCCTGACCAGGTTGTTTGACATGGAAGTTGACTTTTGCTCTCTCACATGCTTCATAGGTGCCTACATCTTGTTCAGGGATGATTTCTGCATGGAACTTTGAGGTTCTCAGCAGGTGGAAGATCGCCTACATTCCTGTATTGTAAGATCAACAATTTCCCTGTTCTTTTGTAAAGTTAGATTGAGGGAAGAGTGTATGGTTAAGGTTAATAACAGGTTCGATTTCGATTAGGAATCATTTTGCAGAATAAATAATGGTATTGGAAACCTGTGATATTTACATGAATATGCGGTGAAATATAAGTATGAAAACAGAAATCTAGGTAAGATTTGAAGTCCATAAGGGCGTTGGGTGGCCTGGACCCCATCCTTTGAAGCAGGAATGATCAAATAGCCCTGCTGCTAATACTGCTCTTCTTCTCCAATTTGAGGCCTACTGACTGTCAGGTATATATTCTTACTGTGATTTGGAGTCATGAGAAAACCCAAGCACCTATGGGCTAGCCTCTTCAGGTCTTTGAAGAACTCATTTGACTCAAAGGATTGCTATTCTCACTTGAAGGTAGTCAGGAACTGAAAAGGTCATCAAACGTTGGAGGAAAAGACCAACAAGAAACTGTCTCATGCCAAAAGAAATGGTTTATTGGGGGTCCAGCATCTGGGGCTCAGAGCTCACTCCAGAGGAGGAAAGAAAAAAGATCCCCGAGAACAACTTGAGCAGAGTTTATATACATTCTTTAGAGAGGGCAGGGACTTTACATACATCATAGCCTCCTTTAGGAAATCATCATACGCCTCAGGAAAATCAAATAGCAACTCTAAAACAAGATTAGCACATCCATTGGCGGGAACAGGTCGGGCAGGGGGTGATTTTTTAGCCCTGAGAAGGGGTATACATTTAAACTGGTTGGTTGAAGCCCTGATATGTATTCGTGCTGAGCTGCAGGGTTTCTGGGAAGGGGTTGTTTAGCTACTAGGTGGTCAGGGAAGATTTCAACACACATCTAATGGGCAGTTCTGGGAATTGTCTTAACTGCCACAGGAATTTCAGGTTCTGAGTGCAGCTTGGAAACTTTACAAAACCTGGTTCTTTACGTTTCAATTTAAATTTCTTTTATTCTTTCATTTTCCACTCCTTTTTCTGACTACTTTTAATCTTAAAAGTAATGAATCATAATTATTGCGGGTTCTCAGATTCTATTTCTGCCAGTGGATAGTATTTTTATCTGATTACCATGAGTTTTTTCCTGCCCAATCTGAACCTGGAGAAAGGAAACTATGCAGTTTAGCAAACAAGGTCCCACATTTAGTAACACCATAAGGATGATCAGGGGTCCAGCTAAGTCTGATAAAAGTTTAGTTAACCAAGAGGACTGGGTAAACCATGACTCAAAACACCCTTGTTGAATCTCCCTTTCTCTCTGGTGCTCTTCAAGGCATTTTCTCAATTTACTCATGGATTCTTTAAAACTCCACTATGGTCAGCATAAAAACAGCATTCTTCTCTCAGTGAAGCACAGATGCCCTCCTCCCTCATGAAGAGGAGGTCTAATCCTTGCCTTTTCTGTAAAACAACCTCAGAGAGAGAGGTTAAGGATTCATGCAAAACTGTGATGGAGGTCTCTAACGTTTTCAAGTCTTGATCTATTGCTGTTTCTAATCGGGCCATTTGTTGTGACCCACGGATCATAGCAGCTGTTCCCGTACCCACTCCTGCAGTAACTCCTATCCCCAGTAGGATGGGTAGAGTAAGAGACACTGGCTCCCGGTGAAATCAGGTTGTTAGTCGCCCTAGTAGACCTTCAAATTATTCTGCATCATCATAGAGCACCCTGGGGAGTATCTGCACCATTACACAATAATTTACAGAGCTATCTAATACCTGGGCTGAAATGCAAGGAGTTCTGATTGTGTGGAGTTCAGTACCATAATGGTTCCTTTAATTAGTTCCCAGGGGGAGGAGTCAGCTGTATTCTGGACTGGGAATGTAGGCAAAGACCGAAACCAGGAAGTATGAGATGGTAGATGGGTTCTGGTAGATCTAGGCATGGGAGGTTTAGGAGGTTTAATTCCTGGCTTGAGGGGATTGGGCCCTATTGCTGTGGGCTTTTCTTCCTTTTTAAGCTGGATGGTGAACCAGAGAGCAAAGTCATAACCAGGGCCATAAATATAAAATCGCATTCCCCTAGTATTTCCCATAGGCCATGTTGTTCTGAGATATCCCCTTCCTTTGGATGTGAAAGTTATTTGAGGGGGTAACATAGACTATTCTTTCCACAGCGAGTTTTTGACACCGCTTGGCTAGCGGCACATTTCTTGGGATCAATCCAGGTGTCATTTGGTCCTACCTGTATCATACTGTCTGGAGAGTTTGGGTTCCACCATGCACTCCCGTTTGTTCACATCCCCAAGATCTACAATAAAAGTCAATGGGTCCTCCACAGGTTTGGGCCTGTTTGCAACTTTGGAAATCAGCTGGGCACACATAAAAATCAAGACTGGCTAGTTTACACCTCAGTTGGGGAGATGACATCCATAATTCATGGGGTAAGGTGGTCTATGTTGCCCTGGTTTGGGTTTGAGTGGGATATGTGTGGGGTCCTCTATGTCAGGGAGATCCCAGTCAGAGAGGCCTATAACAAGCTGACAAATGTCTCGGTGGAGAGATGGCCACCTAGTCCATAAGGCGGCTGTATATGAAATAGACCACACTACTTGCCCAGTAGGATTTATAACTTGCCATTGTTGCTGAACAGGCTGATGGGGATTAGGAATGCTGGTGGCCAGGGGAAGAATCCATAGCCCTATCCACACGACAGACACGCAATTTGAGAGGGTTACCAGTCAGTTTCAGTTTCCAGCCGGAATCTGTACAGGGCACAGGCTTGAGATGTGAGGCATGTATGCAGGAAATGATCCCATCCAATTTCACCACTGTAGGTGTTATAAGAAACACCTGGTATGGTCCTTTCCAGCGGGGTTCCAGGGATGACACCTGATGCCGTCTCACGTAGACTAAGTCTCCCACTTGATAACAATGTGGGGTTTTTTTGTCTCCAGGCTGATAAGCAGTGGCCAACTATTTCCACAGGTATCGCTGGGTGCTGGGTTTGTTCAAGGGCTTTAAGTCTGTCAAGCAAGGGTGTGTGAAAGGAATCATTAAGTCTCGAGTTGGGGTTAGGTCCCTTACTGGAGGAGGGGCACCATAGAGAATTTTATAATTGGTGAGGTTACACAAAGAGGCATAGAGGTTATTTCTTGCAGGAAACAGTGCATAAGATAGGAGCATAGTCCAATATTTTATGCCGGTCTCCAGGCTTAATTTCGTTAAGGTCTCTTTGATGGTTCTATTCATCCTTTCTACCTGTCCTGAGCTCTGGGGTCTATAAGCACAATGTAACTCCCAATTAATCCCCAGGGTCCTGGCGAATCCCTGACTTACTTGGGCTACAAATGCCGGTCCATTGTCGGACCCTATTACCTTAGGCAAGCCAGACCTTGGAAAAATGTCTTCTAGGATCTTTTTGACCACCATCTGAGCCGTTTTTTTCTTCATGTGGAAGGCTTCGACCCATCCTGAAAAAGTACCTACAAAGACTAGGAGATATTTAAGTCCATAACTTGCTGGCTTAATTTGAGTAAAGTCCACTTTCCAGAATTGTCCTGGTCTGGTTCCTCGTAAGTGCTTCCTGCAGGAAGCTTGGATGGGTAAGTATTAACTAATTGACAGACTTGACAAGCTCTAGTCACCTGCTCAGCTATTTCTTTCCTCTTTGAGTCAGTCAATAATAAGTCCTTTCTTCGGTCCTTTAAGAGTGCCTACAACTTCTTTGAGTCTAAGTGGGTGAGCTAGTGTAAGTCTTTGACATAAAGGTGGGCTTTTTGAAATTGTAAACTTGGCTCTGTAGGGTCCCAGAGTTCTGTATCTGTCTCCTCAGATGATAAATTGCCTGAAGGTTCCGGAGCTGCCAAGTCTCCTGATTTTTGTTCCCCCCCATGTGGAAAAAGTTAACAGAGTCACTTCGTTTAGGGCTGGCAATTAAGCTTCCTCATCTGCCCTTCTGTTTCCAACCACCACGGGGTCGTTTCCCTTCTGGGGCCCTGGACAGTGCCCTATAGCTAGTTCTTTAGGGCCCTGCACTGCTGAGAGAAGGTGGAGGATCTCATCTTCATTCTTTATTTCTTTCCTGGAAGAGGTTACTATTCTCTTTGCTGGTAAATAGCCCTGTGCACATGAGCAGTGGCAAATGCATAGCGGCTGTCAGTGTATATGGTTGCCCTTTTGCTTGTTGCTAGTTCCAATGCTTTCGTAAGAGCAATCAGTTCTGCTTTTTGGACTGATGTCCCTTCTGGGAGACCAGAGGACCAGATGACATTAGTTTTGCTAAGTACTGCTCGTGCAGCCCGCCGCTTACCGTCTTGGAGAAAGCTGCTGCCGTCCGTAAACCATACGACTTCAGGGCGAGGCAGTGGCTGATCCTTCAAGTCTTGTCGTATACTGGTTTTCTCTGCCAGTATGTTTTGACACTCATGAGCGACGGGTCCTGATGATACTTCTGGCAGCAGTGTAGCCGGGTTGAGTGGAGCAGGGGGTCCCAGCATTATACTGTCTTTGTCAAGCAAGAGGCTCTGGTAGTGCTTAATTCTGGAGTTTGATAGCCACCTCTCTGGAGGCTGGCAGATGATGCTCTCCAGGGCATGGGGGACGATAATGGTGAGCTTCTGTCCCAACGTTCATTCATGAGCATCTTTTATTAGAAGGGCTGCCACTGCTATAGCTCTTAAGCAAAGGGGCCACACGCTAGCCACTGGGTCCAGTTTTTTTTATAAGAATGCTACTAGCCATTTCCAAGGTCCCAATGTCTGAGTGAGCATTCCCCGTGCTATTCCTTTCTTTTCTTCTATGTAGAGATTGAAGGGTTTATCTACATCTGGTAGTGCTAAGGCTGAAGCAGAGAGCAGCACCTTTTTTTGACATTATCAATAGCTTGTTTGTACTCAGGGGTACATTGGAAGTGGGCATCCCCTTTTATCAGAGTGTATAAAGGTGCAGCCAGAGATGCGAACACAGGAATCCATAACCTGCAAAAGCTGGCATTCCCAAAAAACGCTCTGAGTTGTCTCTTATTAGAAGGGGGAGGTATCTGCACAACGGTTTGTTTTCTGGGCTCAGTGAGCCATCGTTTGCCACCCCTAAGAGAATAACCCAGGAAGATTACTTCTTGCTGACAAAAGTGGGCCTTTTGGCAGAAGCCCTATATCCAAGCCGAGCAAGCTCGAATAATAGTGCTTGGGTCCCAGACTCAGAGTTCTCCTTGGTGTCGGCTGCCAGTAGCAGATCATCCACATATTCGAGTGGGGTGACTTCAGGGTGGGCAGTTCTGAAGTCGTTGAAGTCCCTGTGGAGGGCATCATCAAAGAGAGTGAGGGAGATTTTGAACTCCTGTGGGAATCTAGTCCTGGTTAATTGGCCAGATGTTCCAGTTTTTGGGTTTATCCACTTGAAAGCAAACAGCAACTGACTGTCCTTATGTAGGGGCAAGCAGAAGTAAGCATCTTTTAAGTCCAGCACAGTGTACCATTCCCGCTCCGGATTCAGAGTGCTAAGCAAATTATATGGGTTGGGTACTGTGGGGTGAATGTCCTGCACTCTGTTGTTGATCTCTCTTAGGTCTTGAACAGGATGGTAGTCCCCAGTTCCTAGCTTTCTAACTGGTAGCAGCGGGGTATTCCAGGCTGATTGACAGAGCCTTAAGATCCCAAGAGTCAGGTATTTCTGAATATGGGGCCTTATCCCATCCTTAGCTTCTTTGCTTAGGGGATATTGTTTAACACTGATTGGAGAGGCAGAGACTTTTAATTATACTGCTATTGGAGGTTGTTTAAGGGCTAGACCTAACCCAGCAGTTTCTGCCCAGACATTAGGATAATATTTTATCCATTTCTGTGCGAGTTTGCTTTGTTGATCAGTTCTAGGGGACACGAACAGTGATGTTCACCTTCTACGGACATAGTCAAAGCCGTGACTATGGGAGCTTTTACTGAAGGCTTTAGAAACTCCACTTGGGGACCATCAGGGATAAAGGTTATTCTAGACCAGAGTTTGGTAAGCAGATCCCTGCTCATCAATGGGGCTGGACATTCTGGGATTACTAGAAAAGAGTGTGGACTTTTCCATTTACTAGGTTCATAATCCTCTTTTTTGTCCAAGCCTAATATCTACTGCCATTAGCCCCTTGAACTAGGGACCATTTATTTATTTATAGGGGGCCCAGTGGGGTCTTAAGGGCTGAGTATCCTGGTCCTGTATCCATTTCAAAGTTCACTGGAATCCCCTCCACTTCAAATGTTACCCTGAGATCGGGGAGGGGATCCAAGCCCCGACTTTCTTAGTCCTCTTCTAGAGTCAGCATGGCGGGCTCGTGTGGCTGCTCCTTTTTGGGCCACTCTTTGGCTCAGTGACCTTTTTCTTTTCAGTAGGCACATTGATCAGATGCCAGGCGCAGCCTTTGGCGTGGGCCCAGGTATCCCTTTCTGTCTCCCTGCATTTAACCTTCTGGAGTATTTTTTGCTGTGAACAAAACCTTAGCCAATGCTTTAGTCTGCCTTTTGCTCCTTTCATCCTTCTTTTGTTCCCTTTCCTTCTCTCTCCTCTGTTCCTTCTCCTCCTCAATTTCTCTCTTATAATATACTCTCTCAGGTTCTCTGACTAAATCTCTTAACATCATATCTTGTAATCCATCTAGACATTGTAACTTTCTCTTAATATCTAGGGCAGCCTGCTCGATAAAGGCCATTGCAACAGATGCCTTTTGGTCCTCTGCCTGAGGATCAAAAGAAGTATATTTCCTTTATGCTTCCATAATTCTCTCCTGAGACATACAGGGAGACTCATTAGGCCCTTGGATAATCTCTCTTACATTGGCCAAATTAGTCGGCCCTCTGGCGGTCACTTGGTGACCCGCTATACCCGCTATTAGAGCCCGGCGATAAGTGGACAGATGCTACCTACCTTCAAAGTTTTTGGGTTCCCAGTTGGGACGGTTCATTGGCCCGTAGGGACGGAGAGGGAGCATCACAGGGGATTCTGAGTTTTCTATTATCCATCACCGCCGGGTTCCTTTAGGTGGCCCAGCTTCCTCCAGGGGAGGAGGGGCTGCTGCTGCTGCAGGGAAGTCCCGTGGAGGGCTTGAGTCTGGCCCAATTGCCTCTAGCAGCTGAGAGGCTGAGTCAGCGGTGGGAGGATCATCTGGAACATGTTGGGGGTTGGGGAGCGAGGGTAGAGAATGAGGGGGGGGAAGAGTATCCAGTCTTGTGACTCAGGGAGAACGGTGGGGAGAGCGGGAGTTGTGGAAGGTTTGAATGATATAATCATGAGGGAAGGGGTATATGTCTGTTGATCTGGGTGGCCACGTGGCCCCAGCTAAAAGACAATATCTCTGACTTTTCGGATTAGAGGGAAGTGGAAGGATCCTTCTGGTGGCCATCCGACGCCCAGGATGGGCCATTCTGAAGCTCAGAGAGTCTGCCAGCTCTGGCGTTTTACTGAAAAAGAAAGATTCTGGGCCCTTGAGTGGACATCAGTCCAATGATCAAGGGTCAGGGACAGAGGCATAGAAGTGCTTTGTCCCATAATGGAAGTTACTCAAACAGGGACAGTGAAGACACAAACTCAACACACACAATGACAAACAGTAAACGTTTACCATGAGTCCAAGACAACGATTAAAACTGAGTAACTGGCAAAACCTGATGGGTTAGACAATAAATACAGACAGTAAACTCAACCTGAGTTCAGAACAATGAACAAAACTGAGTAGCTGGCAAAACCTTTTGGGCTGGAAAACCGAATCCTGAAGCAAAATATAACCCAGTTGAGGAAACTACTATTCCTTGATTTCCCTAGTCCTCTGGAGTGCCCCCAGGGACGTGACCTTTGGCTCTGTGACACTTCTGTCAGCCAACATAGGAGAGACCTAATGCCCTCACCCACAGCAACTTTGCCACGCCTTAAACGGAAACCCAAAACAAGAAACAGGCGCCTTACTTACCCTAAGAGAAGTCAGTTGGCGTCTTTGGTCCACTGCTGCCGAATATCTCACCTGGGGCCTCCAGATGAAAAGGTGGGGCGAAGGTCGGAGAAAAACACCACCAAGAGACTTTCTCATGAAACAGAAAAGGGTTTATTGGGGGTCCAGCATGCTGGGGCTCAGAGCTCACATCAGAAAAGCAAACAACAAAGAGCCCAGAGAACAATTTGAGCAGAGTTTATATACATTCTTTAGAGAGGGCAGGGACTTTACATACATCATAGCCTCCTTTAGCAAATTACCATGTACCCTGGGAAAATCAAATAACAACTCCAAAACATGATTAGCACATTCATTGGCGGGAACAGGTCGGGCAGGGGGTGATTGGTCAGCCTTGTGAAGGGGTAGACATTTAAACTGATTGGTTGAAGCCCTGAGATGTATATGTGCTGAGCTGCACGGTTTCTGGGAAGGGGTTGTTAAGTAACAAGGTCGTCTGGGAAGATTTCAACTCACATCTAATGGACACACCAAAGAATTGTCTTTACTGACTCAGGAATTTCAGGTTCTCAGTGCAGCTTGTAAACTTTACAAAACCTGGTACTTTACGTTTCAATTTCAATTTCTTTTATTCTTTCTGAACTTTACAAAGGAAGGCCAGAGACTTCATCCACAATGGCTGCTCTTTTTGCCATTTTGGTTTTGGATGCATGCATGGGATCTTTTTTAGATCCATTTTGTGCTGATATTCTAAGCCACAGCCTCACACAGGGTCAAGAGGCTGATTAAGACACATCGCTTTCCAAAGCAATTACTTCTCTGAGGTCAGTTACAGAACTTAGTCTCTGAGCAGAATCACACCAGAGTTCAAGCCCAGATGGACCCAGTCATCTCTTCCAACCGCCACACAAATGACCACAATTAAAACCAAAACACTCCCCCAAGGCCCTCATCTTTTTTCATATATACACTCATCATAACGTCTGGCTGGAGGTTTCCATGAATGGCGCAGTCCAAGAGAGTGTCCAAAATAAGCTCACTTGCCCCTCATTTGCCTAACCTCAGGGTAGCCTGGACACCCTTCCAGTGAACCAGAATTGATCACATAGGTCTGCCGTTAATACTGCTCTGGTTCTCCAATTTGATGCCTACTGACTGTCAGGTATAGATTCCTTATGTGATTTGGAGTCATGAGAAAACTGAAGCACCTCTGCAGGGCTTGGAAGAACTCATTTGACAAAAAAGATCACTATTCTCACTTGATGGACATCAGGAAAATAACAGAGGAAGGTGAGAGACTTCATCCACAATGACTGATATTTTTGCCATTTTGCTTTTGGATGCACACATTGGATCTTTCTTTAGATCCATCAGGCACTGAGAATCTAAGCCATAGCTTCACAAAGGGCCAAGAGGCTGATTCAGACACATCCCTTTCCAAAGTAATTAAGCAAAGAGCCACAGGTGATGCCCATTTATTTCCATTTTAAAACTGTTTTCTTCAGGCTTCACAAAGGGTGGCCTGAGGCAAAGACCTTCCTGACACTCAGGACAACAGAACAATAGGTTAGCAAAAGGCCCAAAGCATGGTTTCTCCACTGAGACTTTCCTGGTCACACTGATATCTGAGTTTTCTGAGATGCTCGCCATTCCCTTCAGCTAACCAGTACATGGCCATGTCACAGAGCTTGGAGGTGGTACATATCTTTGACACAAAAATATGAGCCTATTCTGGAGAGTGGCCAAAATTCAGGAAGAAAACAGGAAATTAAGAAGGTTGTAGGTGTTGCCTTTCTATAAGGCGAGCCACAGTCCATTCATAAATTGGGAAGAATGAATGCTGGGAAGCTTTCTACTAGACAGGACACATCTATGGATGCATGCTCTTTTCTAATGTCTACAACCACAGACACACTGGGATACACAGACCTAGAAACACTCACCTTGTCAAAGGACTTTCTAGAAACAGTTCACTCCAAACCAAACAAACAGCCTTTCCTACCTATTCTCAGAACATGAGACAAAACCACAAACTCACAACCACACTCAAAAAGTCACCTCCTTCCCCCAAGTAAGTCTGTGACTATCCAAAGTGTCCTCTGACTGGTGGGCCATACTATGTTTCCCCAAAATGGCCTGTCCTGTCTCAGATCTGTTCTCCTTGTCCAACTCTGTGAAGTTGTCAGGAGCCTGTGCTGACCACTACCTGCTGTCTCAGGAAAGGCCCATTTTCAGAGGTCTACTTGAATTTGGCCATCCTCAAATCTTTAGGTACCAAGAAAGACAGACTCTGTCCTTGTTAAATCCAAACAAGTGAGCCTACTGGGAATGGGACGGGTACTGGGTCTTTGTGCCTGGCTTCCTGGATCCCAAGTTCAGAGAGTTCCATCCCCCAAGAAGTGAGGTAGGTCAATTCCTTCAAGAACGGAATGAGGTCACTGCCTTGGCAACAACTTTGTCCTAACAGTTGCATTCAAGGGTCCCTTGAGATGGAGGCTGCCACTACTTCCTGTGACACTTTCAGAAGTTAGAATTGTATATCAACCATAGGCACCCAGGAGAAGCTCTCCACACAGGGTTGGTTTGGTCCATCTTCTTTATATCAAGAGGAGAGAGGCTGATTCAGATACATCCCTTCATCCTGACTAGGTTGTTTGCCTTGGAAGATGACTTTTGCTCTCTCAGGCCCTTCATAGCTGCCTAAATCTTCTCCAGGGATCATTTCTGCATCAACCTTTGAGGTTCTCAGCAGGTGGAAGATCCCGTACATTCCTGTATTGTAAGACCAACTCTGTCCCTGCTCTTCTGCAAAGTTAGATTGAGGAACAGTGTATGGTTAGGGTTAATAACATATTCTATTTGGGTTAGAAATTATTCTGCTGGACAAATAATGGTATTGGGTACCTGCGATATTCACAAGAATATATAGGTGAAATATAAGTATGAAACCAAAATTCTAGGTACGATTTGAAGCCAGAAGGACATTGGGCCCTTTAGTGGTATACTTAGCTTTGAATTATGTTCTGCACAGATGTCTCAGATAAATCAATATGCAATGGCATAGGACCTTGTACCTTGGATGATTGAATGTTCAAGAGAACATCCAGTCAAAAAGGAATAGTCGGTAGGAATAGGAAGATGGTCAGTAGGTTTAGAAAAAAGAGTGAGTATAGGATTTGGACAAAAGGTTCATTAGCAATAGGGTTTCGGGTAGAGAGTGAAAGTAAATATGAGCACATATAAAGAGTCAGTCACAATGATGAACTGGGGAAAATATGTAGGAAAGCAGATATTAATAGAGACATTAGGAAATCAGACAAAGTATAATGTGAGTGATAGGATTAGGCATTTTCAATATGGTTGAGGTGGAATATATAATCTTAGGAAGAAAGAAATATGTAGTCACCAATAGGATTGACATTTGAGAGCATTAGGCAACCAGGACATGGTTGTTTTTAGTAATCCATGCTCACTTTTCATTTTGCTTTGGTGAAAGGTTAATAAAATAGGTATTTGTCACTTCCTGTTTTTCTTTATGCTTAACAAAACACTGTTGAAATCTTGAGAACTGTTTGCTAATTTTGTTCCCAAAATGTGCTGTCCCCAACTGCCAAACTGCAGAGTGTACTCCCTCACCCGGTTGCACAAAAACTGCCCACTTGCCCTGACCCATCAATTAATTTCCCTCCCTGCCCTCTCCAAAAAATTATATAAGCTCTGTTTAAGTTGTTCTCAGGGCTGTCTGCTCTAGTCAAGTGAGCTCTGAGCCCCAGCATGCTGGAACCCTAATAAACACTTTGCTGTTGCTGAGTGAAAATGGTATACTGTTCTGTACTTAAAAGATGCTTTCTTTTGCTTGCCTCTGCATAAAGATAGTCAGTTGCTGTTTGCTTTTGAGTGGGTAGACCCAGATAACGGAACTTCTGGTCAACTAACTTGGACTAGACTCCCACAGGTGTTCAAAACCTCCCCCAGTCTCTTTGATGAAGCTCTCCACAGAGATCTCAACAACTTCAGAATTACGCACCCCAAAGTCACCCTGCTTCAATATGTGGATGTCCTGCTACTGGCAGCTAACAACAAGGAAAACTGTGAGTCTGGGACCCAAGCACTATTATCTGAGCTTGCTCAACTCGGGTATAGAGCTTCTGCCAAAAAGGCCCAAATTTGCCAGCAAGAACTAATCTTCCTGGGTTATTCCCTTAGGGGCGGAAATGATGGCTCACTGAGCCCAGAAAACAAACCGTTGTGCAGATACCACTTCCATCTAACAGGAGACAACACAGAGAGTTTCTTGGGACTGCTGCCTTTTCAGGTTATGGATACCTGGGTTTGTGTTCTTAGCTGCTTCTTTATACCCATTGTTAAATAAGGATGCCCAATTCCAATGGACCCTTGAGCACCAGCAAGCTTTTGATAACATTTAAGAACACTGACACTGAACTCCTCAACTTCACTGAGCCCAGCCTGCAATTTCAGAAAGCCCTACACTACGTTAAAAATGTACATCAACTTACTCACCTTGGTTCAAAGAAACTGCAGGCATTCCTGAAAGATCAGGAACAGAGATTTCGACTAACTTACTCACAGTGAAAAAAAATAACTGAACGGGTAACAAAAGCCTGTCGGTTCTGTCAATTGGTTAATGCTTACACTTCCAAGCTTCCTGCAGGAAAGCACCTACGATGAACCAGACCAGAACAATTCTGGGAAGTAGACTTTACTGAAATTAAGCCAGCAAGGTATAGACTTAAATATCTCCTAGTCTTTGTAGATAAATTTTCAGGATGGATTGAATCCTTTCTCACAAAAAACAAAACAAAACAAAACAAAAAAACCCGGCTCAAACGGTGGTCAAGAAGATCCTGAAAGATATTAAGATATTTTTTCAAGACAAGGCCTGCCTTAGGTAATAGGGTCTGATAATTGAACGGTGTTCATGGCCCGGGTAAGTGAGGGCTTAGCCAGGACCCAGGGGATTAATTGGAAGTTACATTGTGCTTCTAGACTCCAGAGCTCAGGACAGGAAAAAAAAATAAATTGAACCATTAAAGAGACCTTAACGAAATTAAGCTTAGAGACCGGCATAAAATATTAGACTATGCGCCTGCCTTATCCACTGTTTCATGCAAGAAATACTCCCTCTGTTTCTTTGTGTAAACTCACCCCCTATGAATTTCTCTATGGTGCACCTCCTCCGGTAAGGCATGTAACCCCAACTCTAAGAACTAACGATGCCTTCCACACCCCCTTGCTTGACAGAATTAAATCTCTTGAAAGAACTCAATGATACCGGTGAAAACAGCTGACAACTGCCTTGCAACCTGGGGACAAGGGGACTCCACATTGATATCAAGTAAGGGACTTCATCTACATAAGACAACATCAGGTGTCATCCCTGGAACCCTGCTTGAAAGGACCATACCAGGTGCTAATTATAACACCTACAGCGGTAAAAGTAGACGGAAACACTTCCTGGATCCATGCCTCTCATCTCAAGCCTGCGCCCTGTCCAGACTCTGTCTGGAAACTGGGAAAGACTGGTAACCATTTCAAATTGCATATTCGCTATGTGGATAAGGCTGTAGATTCTCCCCTTGGCCACCAGTACACCTAACGCTCATCAGCCCGTTCAGCAGCGATGGCTTATCACAAATCCTACTAGACAAGAAGTATGCTCTAACTCGTATACAGCTCCCTTAGGGACCTGGTGGCTAGCTCTCCACCCAGATATTTGTCAGCTGGCTATAAGTCTTTCCTATTAGGATATCGCTGATGAAAATCCCACTAAAATTCAATTAAATCCCTTCCATACCATAGATAATGGAAACAAACATTAGGGATTTAGGGACACGTGAGCCAGATGCAGGTTGGCTAGACTAGATTAGTATGTTTGCCCAGCAGACTATCAAAGCCACAAACAGCCATGGCTGTGTGGAGGGAAAGCCAACTTCTTCTGTAAGTGATGGGGATTTGAGCATACAGGGGCTGCCTGGTGGAACGCAAAATCCTCATCAAATTCAGTACACAGCATTGGCCATATTACCAATTAGACAACCAAAACTGATGGCCCCCAGAGGAGTCTCTAGATCCTCAAATTCTGTGTTACCTTTTTAACTTCTGCAAGTGCTCAAGAGGATGAAAGGAAATTCCCCTATGTGGAGGCCTTTTACCTCCTTCGCTCACTTCCTGAACTATGCATCTCCAATAGATCCTCACCCTCAGGCTTCTGCTCCAGACTCTCTACTGTCAGTCCCACCTCAGCAACCTGATTTCTCTCCTCCAGTTACTAGATCAAAAACCCAAACCTCCGCCAGTTCTCAGATCATTGCTCCCTTGCTGAGGTAGCAGGTACTGAGGTACCCCTCTAAACACTCATTCCTCTCTTCTCCTGTCAGTGCCTACACCCGGTCTCCCCAGGTCCTCTTACCAGGTAACCCTCAGAAGAGCCCTCAGACCCCTATCCAAGATGTAATAAAAATGGCCTTTAAAGTTGCTTTGTCATCACTGAAAACAGGTTACTAAGAATTTAAAATCCCTCCCAGGCTTTCTGGGATACTCACTCCCGTCTTCCCCTCTGTTCTACCTGTTCTACTGCTCAAGATTTTGTTCCTAGGAAAATCCCAAACCCCTTTTCCATTATGCTTTTTCATCTCTCTTTTCTCATTCTCAGATCCCCGGAGCTGCTCTCATTCCTCGCCTTCCCCGTCTTTCCCCTCTATACCAGGCCCACAGAAAAATCTTAACTGAACTTCTCCAGAAGTCTTCACCATGGATGACTTTAGAACTTTCAGCAAAAGAGTCCCTATAAAAGAGTTCAGTGTAGATAAACTTGCTCTTTTTCTGTTGCCCTGTTATACTTGGCCACTGCTTGGAAAAATCAGCACTTCTAAGCTAGACATCCCCTTAATAGTTTTTCACACAATATGTGAACAAGGCCTCTGGCCTTGAGCTGGGGCTTCACAGAGATGGCTACATTTCTGAAATAAAAAATACCAACTGGGCTTCATGGTAACAGCTGAAGGAGGATAAAAGAAAAGGAAGAAAAAGCTCTCCCCCTCCCAGGTGTCCTTGAAAAGTTAACTTGCCCAGAACAGAGGAAATAACAGGAAAACAAATCTTTTTGTGAAGTTCTGCCGACTGTGAACTTCTGAGCCCCTTTTCTTTCATGTTGGGTACAAAATTCTGAAACTACCTAACCTTGGGGTTCAGGGCGTTAATTGATTACAACAGAAGCAATGCACTCTGAATCCGGTTGCAACCAAATAGCACTGTTTCCCTGTTTTCGGTGCTATCTTAGGTGCCTTGCCTTGTCTGTCCCTACAACAGTATAATTCTATATACTTAAACATTGTTTATGTTTTCATGAAATGGTCAACAGATGTGATTAATTGTGTAATGGTGCAGATGTTTCCCAGAGTGCTCTATAATGATGCAGGTTCATTTGAAATTCAAACAGGCGGGCATACAACACGGTTCCGCTGGGAACATATATCCCTAACTTTAGCCATCCTATTAGGAATAGGAGTTGCTGCAGGGGTGGGCACAGAAACCCCTGCCCTAGTCCATGGGACACAACAAATGACCCAATTAGAAGCAGCAATAGAACAAAACTTAAAGATAGTAGAAACCTCCATCACAGCTTTGCAGGAATATTTATCCTCTCTGTCTGAAGTTGTTTTACAGAACAGTCTAGGGTTGGACCGCCCATTCATGAGAGAAGGGGGCCTTTGTGCTGCATTGAGGGAAAAATATTGTTTTTATGCCGACCATACTGGAGTTGTAAAAAAAATCTATGAGTAAATTAAAAAGACACCTTGAAGAGCGTCACTGAGAGAGGCCCAAAAAGGGTGGTTTGATTCTGATCCATACATTCCCTCTGGTTAACTATGTTTTTATCAACCATGGCCGGTCCAATAATAATCCTCATATTACTGCAAAGTATAAAACCCTGTTTGCTCAAACGTGTAATTTTTTTTCTCCAAGCTCAAATTGGACAAGTTAAACTTATGGTAATAACCCACTTGCAGACATAGAATGTGACACCAGCCTTGATCACTTTTATAATTATAAGTAGCCAGAAGAAGAAGTGGGGAATGAAAGGTTAACAAAATAGGTACTTGTAACTTCCTATTTTTCTGTATGCTTAACAAAAACACTGTTGAAATATTGAGAACTGTTTGCTAATTTTGTTCCCAGAATGTGCTGTCCCCAACTGCCAAATTGCAGAATGTATTCCCTCACCCGTTTACATGCAAACCGCACACTCACCGTGACCCATCAATAAACTTCCGTCCCTGCCCTTTCCAAGGAAAGAATATAAGCTCTGCTTAAGCTGTTCTCAGGGCTCTCTGCTCTATTTCTGTGAGCTCTGAGCCCCAGCATGCTTGACCTCCAATAAACCTTTTGCTGTTGCATGAGACAGTCTCTTCGTGGTCTCTACCTCTGATGCTCGCACGAACATTACTTGAATGATTGAATGTATAAGAGAAAATCCAGTCAAAAAGGGATAGCCAGTAGGATTAAGAAGATAGTCGGTAGGTTTGGGAAGAAGACTGAGAATAGGATTTGGAACAAAAGTTCTTTAGCAATAGGGGTTCTGTTAGAGAGTGAATATAAATGTCAGCACATGACAACAGTCACAATAATGAACTGAGGAAAATATGTAGGAAAGCAGATATCAATAAAGACATTACTAAATCAGTCAAAGTATAAAGTGAGTGATACAATTAGACATTTTCAACAGGGTGAGTTTGAATATATAATCTTACGAAGAAACAAATATGTAGTCACCAATAGGATTGACATTTGAGAGCATAAGGCAACCTTGACATGGATGATTTTTGTAAACCATGCTCACTTTCTATTTAGGCTTTGGTACAATCTAAGTGTGACCTTTGCATTTGTGTCCAGAATTTTACTGTGATAAAATATATATGTAGATCTGGTGACACAAGTATTTCTTCCACCATTTCTGGGAGCAATATTTTGAAGGCATATAAATGGGTATTGGGTGTACAAAGAGGTGTACACTTTGTCCATGAATATAGAGATAATGCATGAATAGACCATACAGTGAATAAACAATATAACTGTTTCCACTTTAAATTATGGATTGAATTGATATTTGAAAATATATAAGAAATCTTATATTGATTTACAATCATTCATTCTAACCAGTTATACATCTAATATTAATATTATGGTTATGGTTTATCATGAAGATATGTTAGTTTTGCTTCAAAAGCGATTATGGAAATCCAAAATAATGTGTTTGGATAGAGTCAGTCACAATGCTGGCAATATGTGAACAAGGCCTCTGGCCTCAAATTGAGGCTTCACAGAGATGGCTACATTTCTAAGATAAAGAAGTTACCAACTGGACTCCATGGTAACAGCTGGCAGGGAGAAAAAAGAAAGAGAAGAAAAAAGCTCTCCCCCTCCCAGGTGTCCTTAAAATGTTAACTTTCCCAGAACAGAGAAAAAAAAACAGAAACAAAAACTGCTTTCTCTGAACTTCTGCAGACTGTGAACTTCTGAGCCGCTCCCTTACATGTTGGGTACAAAATTCTGAAACAACCTAAACTTGGGGTTCAGGGAAGTAACTGATTACAACAGAAGCAATGCCCTTTAAATCTGGTTGCAACCAAATAGGACTGTTTCCCTGTATTCGGTGCTATCTTAGGTGCCTTTCCTTGCCTTGTCCATCCCTTTTCTCATTTAAAGACCAGTCAAGAAACATGGAGAAATACATGTGTTCTGAAGCAGAAAGTGATTGATAGTGAAACAAATGCCTATAAATTTCCTAACTTGTGGATGAAATTTATATCCTATGATGTGCATTAATTGAAGAAATACTAATCTACCAGTGTTGAATAAAAATGAACGTCAAAATACACATCATGTCCGATTGGAATCTACTTGCATTAATATTAAACTGGGTCAGTTACTGTAGAAATATTAGGATTCTTATGCACCATTCACTGAAGTTAGTTTTCAGTACTAGGAAACAAATATGTATTTCAGGTGAATGAATATTTCTAAGAATAATCTTGTGAAAAGTTGATTATAAATCCACATACATGAATATGAATGAATTTGATGAGTGTAAAATAAGACACATATTTCATTTGTTGAAAAATCTGGAGAGTGTATATATATATATATATATATATATATATATATATATATATATATACATACACACACACACACATTAAAAACAGCAATATATATGCCAATTGAAATTTATAATGAAATATATATCATCGACAGATAGAAAAATATTTATTTTACTGAACATGGATTTATGAATAATATTGTTCAAGTAGGAAGATCACCCATAATTTAAATTTTCGGTTCCAACATCGTTTAAGAGGAGTGATCCCTTACAATTTGTATCTGCCAAGTCAGCCACCTCACAAGAATGTACGTGTGGTACCAGGTAGGATTCTATCTGTGCAGATAAAAATACAGGTGGTGAATAGGCTACAGAGAAAGGGAGAAAGGAATTCATAGGTGGTTAACTTTAAAAAAAACATGGAGAACTATTTCAACAAAAAATTGACTAGATTTATAAATCCTACCCTATATAATGCAAAAGGTAAGTCCAACTATACACCATGCCTCCTCTGAAATGGTTGTATTTTCATTCTGTTTGGGTTATTTTTCTCCATCATATTAGTATTAGTAGTCAGAATATAGTAGGGTAGGGGTTAGTGTCAGGGATTCAGTATTTCAAATGGAAAATTGGAAAATGAATACAATGTGTATGTAAACATGTGCTTCACAAAAATGTTTCCACTCTTATCCAGAACAATGCCTTGACAGTACCTTCGCTCCAACTAAAACATCATTAGAGGAGAAGAGTTAGAAAATCAGTGAAAACACATCTTGAATGGAATATGCTCAGGATTTTGAAACCTTGGAGGTGGTAGAGGAGTTTGCAAAAGTAAGGGACAGGGTGAACACTCCACAAACATGGAGTTCTGTTGGACTAAAGACTTCTTGAGAAACTGCCTCTGAATTTGGGCACTTGAAATATATCTTGTTGTCACAAGCTTTAGCTTCCTTTGTAGTGAGACCATCAAACCTGGGTCTGCATCTATGTGATCTGGAGGACACGGTTTCTTATTTTCTAATGAAAATGAGGCAGCAGTGCTGAATTCTCACTTTGTAGGTAACCTGTGGACACTGGGGGCTAAGTGTCTCCCAGTGTGGGCTGTGAAGCCATTTGGTCATCCTCCAATTTTCGTGGTGTTTGTTGCTGCTGCATTGGGGATTTGGTATTTGCTTCAGGAAATACAAGGAGTTCAACTGTGTCACGGTGCTGGAGGGAGTTCTGTGACGAGTGGTGGGTCAGGGTCTGCAGGAGAATGCACCAACCAGGCTTCTATCCCACATAGCTTGCCCCCTTGACCATAGCAACCTGATTCTGAACATTGCCCTGAAAGATCTCCATATAACAAGATACCTTTACACAGAAGTATCTACTGGCTGCACCATGTCAGTAACAAGCCATTTGGAAGCCAAATGCAGATCCACATTGCCCCACCACATGTTTTATTACACACCTGCCAAGCACTGTTCTAGGCCCACTATTCAGCAGGCTCCAACGTACTGGCATCTCTATTCAACACAATTTTCATGAAACCTAGTGAATTCAGGCACTGTCTGGTGTACTCAAGATCAGCATCAGGACATCCAAAGGTTCTCCAGTGCCACCTGGTCTTGGGAATTTCAAAAATTTCATGGTATCTGTTTAGCCATTTTTCAAGGATGATGTTGGAGGCACTGTGGGTTTCAATATATTCAGGACCTGTTAAATGGTGAGGAAGCTCATTTCAATGAAAGCTCTGGGGAACTCTCAAGGGCAAGGCTTCCCAAAGAGTGGCCAAAAGGTCGCATGAAGCCAGGCCTATTGAGTTCTACAATGTGAGGTCCATGTGTTTTTTGACTCTCAACTATGGCTGCAAGTCTTTCAGAATAAAATAATGTGATTTCCTCACTGAGATTCCCAGTGATCTGTGGAAAGTCAATCTGGGCCTAGATCTCAGTTTCCAATGGTCACTCTCATGTGTGGTCTCCTAAAATCCCAAAACAATTGATGGCAATACTTCTCTGAGGTCAGTTCCAGAACTCAGTCTCTAAGGGGAATCACACCAGAGTTCAAGCCCAGGTGGACCCAATCATCTCTTGCAACTGCCACACAAATGACCACAATTAAAACCAAAACACTCCCACACGGCCCTCATCTTCTTCATAACCTTTGGCTGGAGTTTTCCATTAGGGGCGCAGTCAAAGACAGTGTCCAAAATAAGCTCCCTTGTCCCTCATTTGCCTAAAATCTCAGTGGCCTGGACACCATTCATGTGAACCAGGAGTAATCAAATAGGTCTGCCATTAATACTTTTCCACTTCTACAATTTGAGGCTTTCTGACTGTGGGGTTTAGATTCTTTATGTGATTTGGAGTCATGAGAAAATCCAAGCACACATGGGCAAGCTTTGCAGGGATTTGGAGAATTCTTTTGACCCAAAGGATCCCTATTCTCACTTGATTGAAGTGAGAAACCTTACAGAGGAAAGCTAGAGACTTCATCCACAATGACTGCAATTTTTGCCCTTTGATTTTGGATGCACACATGGGATCTTTCTTTATATTCATCAGGTGCTGATAATCTAAGCCACAGCCTCACACAGGGCCAGGAGGCTGATTCCGACACATCCCTTTCCAAAGCAATTAAGCAAAGAGCCACAGGTGATGCCCATTCGTTTCCATTTGAAAACTGTTTCTTAGGGCTTCACAAAGGGGTGGCTGGAGGCAAAGACCTTCCTGACATTCAGGGCAAAAGAAAAATAGGTAAGCAAAAGGCCCAAAGCAGGGTTTCTCCACTGTGACTTTTCTGGTCTAACTGATATCTGAGTTTTCTGAGGTGCTCGCCAGTCCCTTCAGCTATCCAGTACATGGCCATATCACAGAGCTTGGAGGTGGTACATATCTTTTACTCAAAACCATGAGCCTATTCTGGAGTGTGGCCAGAATTCAGGAAGAAAATAGGAAATTAGGAAGATAGCAGGTGTTGCCCATCCATAAGGCAATCTTCTGCCTAATCATAAATTGGGCAGGATGAATACTGGGAAGCTTTCTACTAGACAGGACACATCCATTGATGCATTCTATTTTCTAATGTCTACAACCACGGACACAGTGGGACACACAGACATAGAAACACTCGCCTTGTCACATGACTTACTAGAAACAGTCCATACCAAACCAAACAAACCGCCTTTCCTATCTATTCTCAGAACATGAGACAAAACCAAAAACTCACACCCACAACCACAAAGGCACCTTTTTCCCCCAAGTAGGTCTGTGACTATCCAGAGGGTGGTCTGACTCGTGGGCCATAATATATTCCCCCAACATGGCCTGTCCTGTCTCAGATCTGGTCTCCTTAGCCAACTCTGTGAAGTTGTCAGGAGTCCGCGATGAGCCACTACCTGCTTTCTCTGGAAAGGCCAGTTTTCAGAGCTTTCCTGGCATTTGGTCATCCTCACAACAGTAGGACCAAAAAATAATATCTCTGTCCTTGTTCAATCAAAACAAGCGAGCCCAATGGGACTGGGACTGGGACTGACTCTGGGTTCCTGGCTTCCTGGATCAAAAGTTCACAGTGTTCCATCACCAAAAGTGTGAGGTGTGGTCATTTCTTTAAGGAACTGAATGAGGTCACTGCCTTGGCAAACACTTTGTCCTCACAGTTGCTTTCAATTGACCAATGAAACGGAGGCTGCCCCTACTTCCTTTGAAATTTTCACAAGTTAGAATGGTAGATCAACCATAGGCTCCTGGAACAGCTCTCCACACAGGCCTGGTTTGGTCCATCTTCTCTACATTAAGAAGAGAGAGGCTGATTCAGACATATCCTTTCATCCTGACCAGGATGTTTGCCATGGAAGATGACTTTTGCTCTCTCAGGTCTTTCTTAGCTGCCTACATCTTCTCCAGGGATCATTTCTACATGGACCTTTGAGGTTCTCAGCAGGTGGAAGATCACCTACATTTCTGTATTGTAAGTCAAACTCTGTCCCTGTTCTTCTGTAAAATTAGATTGAGGGAACCGTGCATTCTTAGGGTTAATAACATATTCGGAAGTCAAACAGCAACAAGTGCTGGCGAGGATGTGGGGAAAAGGGTACTCTTGTACATTGCTGGTGGGACTGCAAATTGGTGCGGCCAATTTGGAAAGCAGTATGGAGATTTCTTGGAAAGCTCGGAATGGAACCACCATTTGATCCAGCTATTCCACTACTCGGTCTATTCCCTAAAGACCTAAAAAGAGCACACTATAGGGACACTGCTACATCCATGTTCATAGCAGCACAATTCACAATAGCAAGACTGTGGAACCAACCTAGATGCCCTTCAATAGACGAATGGATAAAAAAAATGTGGCATTTATACACAATGGAGTATTACTCTGCATTAAGAAATGACAAAATCATAGAATTTGGAGGGAAATGGATGGCATTAGAGCAGATTATGCTAAGTGAAGCTAGCCAATCCCTTAAAAACAAATGCCAAATGTCTTCTTTGATATAAGGAGAGTAACTAAGAACAGTGTAGGGAAGAAGAGCATGAGAAGAAGATTAACATTAAACAGGGATGAGAGGTGGGAGGGAAAGGGAGAGAGAAGGGAAATTCATGTAAATGGAAGGAGACCCTCAGGGGTATACAAAATTACATACAAGAGGAAGTGAGGGGATAGGAGGGAAAATATAAGGGGGAGAAATGAATTACAGTAGAGGGGGTAGAGAGAGAAGAGGGGAGGGGAGGGGGGAGGGGGGATAGTAGAGGATAGGAAAGGCAGCAGAATACAACAGACTCCAGAATGGCAATATGTAAATCAATGGTTGTGCAACTGAAGTGATTCTGCAATCTGTATATGGGGTAAAAATGGGAGTTCATATCCCACTTGAATCAAAGTGTGAAATATGATATATCAAGAACTATGTAATGTTTTGAACAACCTACAATAAAAATTAATTAAAAAAAAGCATCCAAATGAGTGGATATATAAAGGAAAATAATGATACAAAATGATAAATAATTATACATAATATATTGTATATAATGATAAATACATAAAAGTTTTGGGGGCATGTTGTATATAAATTTCCATACCATTTTTAATCAAATATTATAGTCTAGGTTATTAAGCACCAGTAAAAAATATTTAAATTATCACATAATATTCCTTGCATGTTTGAACAATAAATTTATGTACTATTTCCCCTAAAAAAAAAAATAACATGTTCCATTTGGGTTAGGAATCATTCTGTGAGATGAATAATGGTATTGGAACATGCAATATTTATAAGAATATATTGGTGAAATATAAGTATGAAAACAGAAATCTAGGTAAGACTTGAAGCCCAGAAGGGCATTTTGCCCTTGATTGGGATACTTAGCTTTGAATTACATTCTGAACAGTTGTCTCACATAATTCGATATCGAATGGCAAAAGACCTTGTACCTTGGATGATTGAATGTAGAAGAGAACATCCACTCAAACTGGGATAGTCAGTAGGTTTAGGAAGAAGAGTGAGTATAGGTTTTGGAACAAATTTCATTAGTAATAGGTTTTTGGTTAGAGAGTGAACGTAAATGTCAGCACATGAGAAGAGTCAGTCACATGATGAACAGGGGAAAATATGTAGGAAAACAGATATCAATAGACACATTAGGAAATAAGGCAAAGTATAATGTGAGTGATAGGATTAGACATTTCCAACAGGGTTGAGTTTGAATATATAATCTTAGGAAGAAACAAATATGTAGTCACCAATAGGATTGATATTGAGCATTAGACAACCTGGACATGGATGTTTATAGTAATACATGTTCAATTTCCATTTAGGCTATGGTACAAACATAAGTGTGAGCCTTGCGTTTTGTGTCCAGAATATCACTGTGATAAAATATATATGTAGATCAGGTTACATGAGTAATTCTTCCACCATTTTTTGAAGCAATATTTTGAAGATGTATAAATTAGTATTGGGGGTACAAAGAGATGTACCCTGTGTATATGAATCTAGAGAAAATGCATGAGTAGACCACACAGTGAATTAATAATATAACTAGTTCTACATAAAATAATGGATTGAATTGATATCTTAAAATATATAAGAAATCTTATATTGAAATACTATCATTCATTCCAACTAGATATACATCTAATGGTAATATTATGGTTATGGTATATCGTGAAGGGTGTGATTTTTGCTTCAAAAGTGATTATGTAATTCAAAAATAATGTGTTTAGAAAGTAGTCTCATGAAACGACCAGTCAAGAAACATGGAGGAATACATTTGTTCTGAAGCAGGAAGTGATTGAAAGTGAAACAAATGCCTATAAATATGCTAACTTGTGGATGAAATATATATCATATGATGTGCATAAACTGAAGAAATAGCAACGTACATGTCTTGAATAAAAATGAACGTCAAAATACATGTCATGCCCCATAGGAATCTACTTGCATTGATGTAAAACTGAGTCTGTTACTGTAGAAATATTAGGATTTGTATGCATTGTTCACTGAAGTTAGTTGTCTGTATTAGGAAACAAATATGTATTTCAGGTGGATGAATATTTCTGAGTATAATCTTGTGAAAAGTTGATTATACATCCACATATATGAACATAATAGAATTTAGAGAGTGTATAATAAAACACATATATTTTGAAAAATCTGGATAGGAGATATATATATATATATATATATATATATATATATATATATATATATATATATACAAAAAAAACAAAGACATTAAAAAGTAGCAATATGTATGCCAATTGAAATTCATAGTGAAATATATATCATCCACGGATGCAAAAATATTTATTATACTGAACATGGATTTATGTATAATGTTGTTCAACTAGGAAAATTAATCCAAAGTGTATGCAAAATTGTGATACAAAAAATCTTTCCACTCTCATCCTGAACAATGCCTTGACTTACCCTCACCTTAAGTAATTCACAATTATATGAAAAGAGGTAAAAAATCTGTGAGTACATATCTGGAATTGAATATGCTCATGATTTCACAACTTTGCAAGTGGTTGATGAGTTTCCAAAAGTAAGGAACAGGGTAAACACTTCACAAACATGGAGCTCTGCTGGACTAAAGACTTCTTGAGAAACTGCCCCTGAGGTTGTGCACTTGAAATATATGTTTTTGTCAGGAGCTTTACCTACCTTTGTTGTGAGACCATCAAAGCTGGGTCTGCATCTATGTGACCTAGAGGACATGGTTTCTTATTTTCCAATGAACATGAGGCACCAGTGCTGAAGTCTCTCTTTGTAGGTAAACTGTGGCCACTTCGGGCAATGTGACTCCCCGTGTGGACTTTGAAGCCATTTGGTCATCCTCCACTTTTCGTGGTGTTTCTTGCTGCTACACTGGGAGTTTGGTATTTGCTTCATGACATACAAGGAGTTCAACTGGCACACAGTGCTTGAGGGAGTCTTGTAACGTGTGGTGGGTCAGGCTCTGCAGGAAAATGCACCAACTAGGCTTCTATCCCACATTGCTTATCGCCTTGACCATAGAAACCTGATTATGAACATTGCCCTGAAACCCCTGCATATAACAAGATGTCTTTTCATATAATGGTCTCCTGGCTGCACCAAGTCAGTCACAAGCCATTTGGAAGCCAATGGCAGATCCACATGGCCACAACACAGATGTATTACCACACATCTGCCCACCACTGCTCTAGGCCCACTACTCAGCAGCCTCCAACTTACTGGCATCTCTGTACTACACAATTTTCATGAAACCCAGTCAATCAAGGCACTGTCTGTTATACTTATGATCAGCAACAGGACATCCAATGGTTCTCCAGTGCCACCTGGTCATTGGGAATTTCAAAAATTTCATGGTGTTTATCTATGCATTTTTCAAGAATGAAGTTGGAGGCACTTTGGGGTTTCCATTCATCTAGGAACCATTACATGGGGAGGAAGCTAATTTCAATGAAAGCTCTGAGGAACTCTCATAGGCAAGGCTTCCCAAACAGTGGCCAAAAGGTCACATGAAGCCAGGCCCATTGAGGTCTACAACATGAGGTCCATGTGTCTTTTGACTCTAACTATGGCTGCCAAGTTTTTCAGAATAAAATCATGTGATATCTTTGCTGAGATTTTCAGTTCTCTGTGGAAAGCCATCCTGGGCCTAGATCTCAGGTTTCAAGGGCAACTCTCATGTGTGGCCTCCTACAATCCCAACACAATTCATGGCAATACTTCTCTGTCGTCAGTTCCCAAACTCAGTCTCTAAGGGAAATCACACCAGAGTTCAAGCCCATGTAGACCCAGTCATCTCTTCCAACCGCCACACAAATGACCACAATTAAAACCAAAACATTTCCACATGGCCCTCATCTTCATCCATATAGACACTCATCATAAACTCTGGCTGGAGGTTTCCATGAGGGGCGCAGCCCAAGACAATGTCCAAAATATGCACCCTTGCCCCTCATTTGTCTAAATTTAGGGTGGCCTGGAAACCCATCCTGTGAACAAGGAGTGATAATATAGGCCTGTTGTTAATACTGCTCGGCTTCTCCAATTTGAGGCCTACTGACAGTCAGGTATAGATTGCTTATGTGATTTGGCATCATGAGAGAACCCAAGCACTTCTGCAGGACTTTGAAGAACTCATTTGACCCAAAGGAATCCTATTCTCACTTGATGGAGTTCAGGACCTAACACAGGAAGACAAGAGACTTCATCCACAATGACTGATCATTTTGCCATTTTGGTTTTGGATGCACACATGGGATCTTCTTTAGATTTATCAGGAGCTGAGAATCTTAGCCACCCCCTCAATCAGGGCCTAGTGTCTGATTAAGACACATCCCTTTCCAAAGCAATTAAGCAAAGAGCCACACGTGATACCCATTCATTTAAATTTGAAAACTGTTTCTTCAGGCTTCTAAAAGGGGTGGCCTGAGGCAAAGACCTTACTGACATTCAAGGCAACAGAACCATAGGTAAGCAAATGGCCCAAAGCAGGGTTTCTCCACTGAGACTCTACTGCTCACACTAATATCTGAGTTTTCAGAGATGTTCCCATTCCCTTCAGCTATCAAGAACATGGACATGTCACAGAGCTTGGAGGTGGTACATATCTTGGACAATAAATCATGAGCTTATTCTGGAGAGTGGCCAGAATTCAGGAAGAAAACAGGAACTTAGGAAGTTAGTAGTTGTTTCCTATCCATAAGGCAAACCACAGTCCATTTATCAATTGTGAACGATGAATGCTGGGAAGCTTTCTACTAGACAGGACACCTCCATTGATGCATTCTCTTTTCTAATGTCTAAAACCACGGACACAGTGGATACACAGACATAGAAACACTTGCCTTGTCAAAAGAGTAACTAGAAACAGTCGACTCCAAACCAAACCAACCACCTTTTCTACCTATTCTCAGAACATGAGACAAAACCATAAACTCACACCCACACACATAAAGGCACCTCCTTCCCAAAAGTGGGTGTGTGACTATCCAGAGTGTCCTCTGACTGGTGGGCCATACTATGTTCCTCTCGAAATGGCCTTTCCACTTTCAGATCATGTCTCCTTGGCCAACTCTGTGATGCTGTGAGGAGCCTGCAGTTAGCCACTACCTGCTATCTCAGAAAAGGCCCCTCTTCAGAGCTCAACTGGCATTTGGCCATCCTCACATCAGTAGGTACCAAGAAAGTCTTACTTGTACTTGGTAAATCCAAACAAGTGAGCCCACTGGGACTGGGACTGGGACTGGCTCTCGGTGCCTGGCTTCTTGCATCACAATTTCAGAGAGTTCCATCACCAAGGAAGTTAGCTAGGTCACTTCCTTCAGGAACTGAATGAGGTCCCTCTCTTGGCAACAACTTTGTCCTAACAGTTTCTTCCAAGGGTCCCTTTAGATGGAGGCTGCTCCTACTTTGTGTGACAATTTGACTAGTTAAAATGGTATATCAAAATAGGCACCTGGGAACAGCTCTCCACGCAGGCCTGGTTAGGTCCATCTTCTCTACATTAAGAAGAGAAAGGCTGATGCATACACATCCCTTCATCCTGTTCAGGATGTTTGCCATGGAAGATGGCTTTTGCTCTCTCAGATCCTTCATAGCTGCCTACATCTTCTCCAGGGATCATTTCTGCATCGAACTTTGAGGTTCTCAGCAGTTGGAAGATACCCTACATTACTGTATTGTAAGATGAACTCTGTCCCTGCTCTTTTGTAATTTTAGATTGAGGCAACAGTGTATGGTTAGGGTTAATTACAGGTTCGATTTGGGTTAGGAATCATTCTGCGGGATGAATAATGGTCTTGGGAACCTGCAATATTTATAGGAATATAGAGATGAAATATAAGTATGAAAACAGAAATCTAGGTAAGATTTGAAGCTCAGAAGTGCATTGGGCAACTGATTGTGATATGTAGCTTTGAATTACGTTCTGCATACATGTTTCAGAAAAATCGATATACAATAGCATAGGACCTTGTACCTTGGATGATTGAATGTAGTAGAGAACATCCACTCAAAAAGGGATAGTTGATAGGATCAGGAAGATAGTCAGTATGTTTCGGAAGAAGAGTGAGTATAGGATTTGGACCAAAGTTCATAAGCAATAGGGTTTCGGTTAGAGAGTGAATGTCAATGTCAGCACATGTGAAGGGTCAGTCACAATGTTGAACTGGAGAAAATATGTAGGAAAGTAGATATCAATAGAGACATTAGGAAATCAGGAAAAGTACAAAGTGAGTGGAAAAATTAGACATTTTCAATGGTATTGAGGTTGAATATATAATCTTAGGAAGAAACAAATATGTAGTCACCAATAGGATTGACATTTGAGAGCATTAGGCAACCTGGTCATGGATGTTTTTAGTAATCCATGTTCAGTTTCCATTTAGGCTTTGGTACAGTCATACGTGTGAATTTTGCATTTTGTGTCCAGAATATTACTGTGATACCATGCATATGTAGATCAGGTGATATGAGTATTTCTTCCACCATTTCTGGGAGCAATATTTTGAAGATGTATAAATTAGTATTGGGGATACAAAGAGGTGTAACCTGTGTCTATTAATATAGAGATAATGCATGAATAGACCATACTGTGAATAAATAATATAACTGGTTCCACTTTACAAAATGTATTGATTTGATATCAGAAAATATATAAGAAATCTTTTATTGATATAAAATCATTCATTCCAACCAGTTATACATCTAATAGTGATATTATAGTTATGGTTTATCATAAAGTGTGTGTCCGTTTTGCTTTAAAAGTGATAAAGGAAATCGAAAATAATGTGTTTGGAAAGAAATCTCATGAAAAGATCAGTCAAGAAACATGGAGGAAAACATGTGTTCTGAAGCAGGAAGTGATTGAAATTGAAACAAATGCCTATAAATTTGCTAAATTGTGGAGGAAATATATATCCTATGATGTGCATAAACTGAAGAAATTGTAATGTCCCAGTGTTGAATAAAAATGAACGTCGATATACACATCATTTCCCATAGGAATCTACTTGCATTGATGATAAACTGTGTCAGTTACTGTAGAAATGTTAGGATTTGTATGCACCATTCACTGAAGTTAGTTTTCAGGACTAGGAATCAAATATGTATTTCAGGTGGATGAAATTTTCTGAGAATAATCTTGTGAAACGTTGATTATAAATCCACGTTCATGAACATGAATGAAATTAGGAAGTGTATATAAGACACATATATTTCATATTTTGAAAAATATGGAGAGAGTGTGTATATATGTATATATATATATATATATATATATATATATATATATATATATACACACACACACACACAGAGAGAGAGAGAGAGACATTAAAAATAGCAATATATGCCAATCAAAATTCACCATGAAATATATATCATCCACAGATCCAAAAATATTCATTTTACTGAACAAAGATTTGTGTATAATTTTGTTCTCTAGGAAGCTCACCCATAGGTTGAATTTTCAGTTCCAACGGCGTTTATGAGGAGTGATCTCTTCTCTCAATTTGTATCTGCCAAGTCAGCCACCTCACAAGAATGTACGTGTAGTACCAGGTAGGATTCTCTATGTGCATATAAAAATATATGTGCTGAATAGGCTACAGAGAAAGAGAGACAAGAATTCACATATTTGTTATCTTTAAAATCACATGGACAACTATTGCAACAAAAATTGTCTAGATTAATAACTCCTAACCTTTATAATGCAAAAGGCAAGTCCAACTATACACCATGCCTCCTCTGAACTGTTTGTATTTCTATTATGTTTGGGTTATTTTTCTGCCTCATATTAGGATTAGTAGTCAGACACTAGTAGGGTATGGTTTAGTGTCAGGGATTCAGTATTTCAAATGGAAAATTGGAAAATGAATCCAATATGTATGCAAATATGTCCTACACAAAAGTCTTCCCACTCTCATCCAGAAAAATCCATTGACATTATCTTCACCCTATGTAAGATGCAATTCGAAGAGAAGAGTTAGAAAATCTGTGAATACATATCTGGAATGGAAAATGCTCAGGAGTTCACAACCTTGGAGGTGGTAGAGGAGTTTCCAAAAGTAAGTGACTGCGTAAACACTCCACAAACATGGAACTCTGCTGGCCAAAAGCCTTCTTGAGAAACTGCCTCTGAGTTTGGACACATGAAATATATCTTGTTGTCCGGAGCTTTAGCTTCATTTCTGGTGAGACCATCAAAGCTGGATCTGCATCTATGTGACCTGGAGGACATCGTTTCTTATTTTCCATTGAACATTAGGTACCGGTGTTGATTTCTCTCTTTGTTGGTAAACTGTGGCCACTGGAAGCTTAGTGTCTCCCTGAGTGGACTGTGAAGCCATTTGGTCATCCTGAACTTTTTGTGGTGTTTCTTGCTGCTGCACTGGGAGTTTGGTATTTGCTTCACGAAATACAAGGAGTTCAACTAGGATATAGTGCTAGAGGGAGTTCTGTGACGTGTGTTGGGTCAGGGTCTGGAGGAGAATTCACCAACCAGGGTTCTATCCCACATAGCTTGCCCCCTTGACCATCGCAACCTGATTCTGAACATTGCTCAGAAACCTCTCCATATAACAAGATGCCTTTTCATATAATAGTCTGCTGGCTGTACCAAGTCAGTCACAAGCTATTTGGAAGCCAATGGCTGATCCACATGGCCACACCACAGTTGTATTATCACACACCTGCCCACCACTGCTCTAGGCCCACTACTCAGCAGGCTCCAACTTACTGGCATCTCTGTTCCACACCATTTTCATGAAACCCAGCCAATCAAGGCACTGTCTGTAACACTAATGATCAGCAAGAGAACAACCAATGGTTCTCCAGTGCCACTTGGTCATTGGGAATTTCAAAAACATCATTGTATTTATCTATCCATTTTTCAAGAATGAAGTTGGAGGCACTTTGGGGTTTCCATTCTTCCAGGAACCATTACATGGGGAGGACTCTCATTTCAATGAAAGCCCTGAAAAACTCTCACAGGCAAGGCTTCCCAAACAGTCGCCAAAAGGTCACATGAAGCCAGGCCCATTGAGGTCTACAACGGGAGGTCCATGTGTCTTTTGACTCTTAACTATGGCTGCCAAGTTTTTCAGAATAAAATCATGCCATATCCTTGCTGAGAATTTCAGTTCTCTGTGGAAAGCCACCCTGGGCCTAGATCTCAGGTTTCAAGGGCAACTCTTATGCGTGGCCTCCTAAAATCCCAACACAATTCATGGCAACACTTCTCTGAGGTCAGTTCCAGAACTCAGTCTCTAAGAGGAATCACACCAGAGTTCAAGCCCATGTGGACCCTGTTATCTCTTCCAACCGCCACACAAATGACCACAATTAAAACCAAAACATTCCCTCATGTCACTCATCTTCATCCATATAGACAGTCATTATAAACTCTGGCTGGAGGTTTCCATGAGGGGCGCAGCCAAGACAGTGTCCAAAATATGCACCCTTGCCACTCATTTGTCTAAATTCATGGTGGCCTGGACACCCTTCCTGTGAACCAGGAGTGATCAAAAAAGCCTTCCGTTAACGCTGCTCTGCTTCTCCAATTTGAGGCCTACTGACAGTCAGGTATAGATTCATTATGTGATTTGGCATCATGAGAGAACCCAAGTACTTCTGCAGGAATTTGAAGAACTCATTTGACCCAAAAAAAATCCCTATTCTCACTTGATGGAGGTCAGGAACCTATCGGAGGAAGGCAGGAGACTTCATCTACAATGACTGATCTTTTTGCCATTTTGGTTTTGGATGCACACATGGGATCTTCTTTACATCTATCAGGAGCTGAGAATCTTATCCACAGCCTCAAACAGAGCCTAGTGTCTGATTAAGACACATCCTTTTCCAAAGCAATTAAGCAAAGAGCCACAGGTGATGCACATTCATTTCCATTTGAAATCTGTTTCTTCAGTCTTCACAAAGGGGTGGCATGATGCAAAGACCTTCCTGACATTCAAGGCAACAGAACCAAAGGTAAGCAAATGGACCAAAGCAGGGTTTCTCCACTGAGACTTTACTGCTCACACTGATATCTGAGTTTTCTGAGATGTTCCCATTCCCTTCAGCTATCAAGAACATGGACATGTCACAGAGCTTGGAGGTGGTACATATCTTGGACAATACATCATGAGCTTATTCTGGAGAGTGGCCAGAATTCAGGAAGAAAACAGGAACTTAGGATGTTAGTAGGTGTTTCCTATCCATAAGGCATACCACAGTCCATTCATCAATTGTGCAGGATAAATGCTGGGAAGCTTTCTACTAGACAGGACACCTCCATTGATGCATTCTCTTTTCTAATGTCGACAACCACGGACACAGTGGATACACAGACATAGAAAGTCGCCTTGTCAAAAGACTTACTAGAAACAGTCGACTCCAAACAAAACCAACCATATTTCCTACCTATTCTCAGAACATGAGACAAAACCGCAAACTCACATCCACAAACAAAGGCAACTCCTTCACAAAAGTAGGTCTGTGACTATCCGGAGTGTCCTCTGACTGGTGGGCCATACTATGTTCTCCACAAAATGACCTCTCCTTTCTCAGATCTTGTCTCCTTGGCAAACTCTGTGATGCTGTGAGGAGCCAACGGCTAGCCACTACCTGCTATCTCAGGAAAGGCTTCTCTTCAGAGCTCTCCTGGCATTTGGCCATCCTCACATCAGTAGGTACCAAGAAGGTCTGACTCTGTACTTGGTAAATCCAAACAAGTGAGCGCACTGGGACTGGGACTGGGACTGGCTCTCGGTGCCTGGCTTCTTGCATCAAAATTTCAGAGTGTTCCATCACCAAGGAAGTTAGGTAGGTCACTTCCTTCAGGAACTGAATGAGGTCACTGCCTTGGCAACAACTTTGCCCTAACCATTGCTTCCAAGGGTCACATTGGATGGAGGCTGCCCTTACTTCCTTTGACAATTTGACTAGTTTCAATGGTATATCAAAATAGGCACCTGAGAACAGCTCTCCACGCAGGCCTGGTTAGGTCCATCTTCTCTACCTTACAAAGAGAGAGTCTGATGCATACACATTCCTTTTTCCTGTCTAGATTGTTTGCCTTTGAAGATGGCTTTTGCTCTCACAGGTCCTTCATAGCGCTGACATCTTATCCAGGGATTATTTCTGCATCGAACTTTCAGGTTCTCAGCAGTTTGAAGATACCCTACATTCCTGTATTGTAAGACGAACTCTGTCCCTGCTCTTTTGTAATGTTAGATTGAGGCAACCGTGTATGGTTATCGTAAATAGCAGGTTTGATTTGGATTAGGAATCATTCTGCAGAATGAATAATGATCTTGGGAACCTGCAATATTTATAGGAATATAGAGATGAAATATACGTATGAAAACAGAAATCTAGGTAAGATTTGAAGCTCAGAAGTGCATTGGGCAACTGATTGCGATACGTAGCTTTGAATTACGTTCTGCATACATGTTTCAGAAAAATCGATATACAATGGCATAGGACCATGCACCTTGGATGATTGAATGCAGTAGAGAACATCCACTCAAAAAGTGATAGTCGATAGGATCAGGAAGATAGTCAGTATGTTTTGGAAGAAGAGCTAGTATAGGATTTGGACCAAAGTTCATTAGCAATAGTGTTTCCGTTAGAGAGTGAATGTCAATGTCAGCACCTGTGAAGGGTCAGTCACAATGTTGAACTGGAGAAAATATGTAGGAAAGTAGATATCAATAGAGACATTAGGAAATCAGTCAAAGAGTATAAAGTGAGTGAAAAAAATTAAACATTTTCAACAGTTTTGAGGTTGAATATATAATCTTATGAAGAAACAAATATGTAGTCACCAATAGGATTGACATTTGAGAGCATTAGGCAACCTGGTCATGGATGTTTTTAGTAATCCATGTTGAGTTTCCCTTTAGGCTTTGGTACAATCATACGTGTGACTTTTGCATTTTGTGTCCAGAATATTACTGTGATAACATGCATATGTAGATCAGGTGACATGAGTATTTCTTCCACCATTTCTGGGAGCAATATTTTAAAAATGTATAAATTAGTATTGGGGGTACAACGAGGTGTACCCTGTGTCTATGAATATAGAGATAATGCATGAATAGACCGTAATGTGAATAAATAATATAACTGGTTACACTTTAAATAATGTATTGAATTGATATCAGAAAATGTATAAAAAATCTTTTATTGATATATAATCATTCATTCCAACCAGTTATACATCTTATGATGATATTACAGTGATGGTTTATCATGAAGTCTGTTTCAGTTTTGCTTCAAAACTGATAAAGGAAATCGAAAATAATGTGTTTGGAAAGAAGTCTCATGAAAAGACCAGTCAAGAAACACGGAGGAATGCATGTGTTCTGAAGCAGGAAGTGATTGAAAGTGAAACAAATGCCTATATATTTGCTAACCTGTGGAGGAAATATATATCCTATGATGTGCATAAACAGAAGAAATTGTAATGTGCCAGTGTTGAATTAAAATGAACATCAATATACACATCGTGTCCATTGGAATCTACTTGCTTTGATGATAAACTGTGTCAGTTACTGTAGAAATATTAGGATTTGTAAGCACCATTCACTGAAGTTAGTTCTCAGGACGAGGAAACAAATATGTATTTCAGGTGGTTGAATGTTTCTGAGAATAATCTTGTGAAAAGTTGATTATATATCCACATACATGAATATGAATGAATTTAGAGAGTGTTTAATAAGACACATTTTTTTCATATTTTGAAAAATCTAGAGAGTATATATATATATATATATATATATATATATATATATATATATATATATGTAAAACTCATGGAGAAATATTACAATTAAAATTTGACAAGATTTATAATACATACCCTTGATAAAGCCGAAGGCAAATCCAAGTATATACCATGCCTCCTATGAAAGGCCTGTATTTCTATTCTGTTACGTTTCTTTTTATCCATCATATTAGCATTAGTAGTCAGAGTCTATTAGGGTATGTGTTAGTGTCAGGGATCATTATTTCAAATGAAAATAGAAAAATGAATCTAATGTGTATGCAAATATGTGCCACACAAAAATCTTGCCACTCTCATCCAGAACAATTCCTTGACATTTACTTCGCTCCAAGTAAGACACAGTTAGTGGAGAGGAGTTCGAAAACCTGTGATTACATATGTGGAACTGAAAATGTTCAGGAGTTCACAACATTGGAGGTGGTAGAGCAGTTTCCAAAAGTAAGGGAGAGGTTAAACACTCCACAAACTTGGAGCTCTTCTGGCCTAAAGACTCTTTGAGAAAATGCCTCTCAGGTTGGGCACATGAAATATATGAAGTTGTCAGGAGATTTAGCTTCCTTTGTTGTGACACCATCAAATGTGGGTCTGCATCTATGTGACCTGGAGGAAATGGTTCCTTATTTTCTAATGAACATGAGACAGCAGTTTTGAATTCTCTTTTTCTTGGTAAACTGTGGCCACTGGGAGTTAAGTTTCTCCCCGTGTGGTCTGTGAAGCCGTTTGGTCATCCTCCATTTTCGTGGTGTTTCTTACTGCTGCACTGGGAGTTTGGAATTGGCTTAATGAAATACAAGGAGTTCAACTGGCACACAATTCTGGAGGGAGCTCTGTCACGTGTGATTGGTCAGGGTCTTCAGGAGAATTTTCAAAACATGGATCTATCCCACATAGCTTTCCCCCTTGACTATAGCAACCGAATTCTGAACATTGCCCTGAATCATCTCAATATAACAAGATGCCTTTACATATAAGGGTCTGCTGCCTGCACCATGTCAGTCACAAGTATTTTGGAAGCCAATGGCCGATCCACGTGGTCCCACAACAGATATTTATTCACAACCATATAGTCCACTGCTCTAGCCCCAATACTCAGCAGGCTCCAACTTATGACATCTCGGTTCTATTCCATTTTCATGACAACCAGTCAATCAAGGAACTGTCTGGTACACTCATGATCAGCAACAGGATATCCAAAGTTTCTCCAGTGCCACCTGGTCATGGGAATATTAAAAATTTCATGGTATTTATGTAGCCATTTTTCAAGGATGATGTTGGAGGCACTGTGGGTTTCAATTCATTCAGGAACCATTAAATGGTGAGTAAGCTCATTTCAATGAAAGCTCTGGAGAACTCTCACAGACAAGGCTTCCCAAAGAGTGGCCAGAAGGTCACATGAAGCCAGGCTCATTGAGGTCTACAATGTGAGGTACATGTGTGTTTTGAGTGTCAACTATGACTTCCAAGTCTTTCAGTAAAAAAATCATGTGGTATCCTGGCTGAGATTCCCAGTGCTCAGTGGAAAGCCACCCTGGGCCTAGATCTCAGTTTCCAAGGGCTAATCTCATGTGTGGCCTCCTATAATCCCAACACAATTCATGGCAATACTTCTCTCAGGTGAGTTCCAGAACTCAGGCTCTAAGGAGTATCAGAGCAGAGTTCAAGCCCTGGTGGACCAAGTCATCTCTTCCAACCGCCACACAAATGACCACAATTAAAACCAAAACACTCCTACATGGCCCTCATCTTCTTCCATAAAGACACTCATCATAACATATGGCTGGAGGTTTCCATGAGGGGCACAGCCCAAGACAGTGTCCAAAATAAGCTCCCTTGCCCCTCATTTGCCTAAAGTCAGGGTGGCTTGGACACCCTTCTTCTGAACCAGGAGTGATCTGTAAGGGTAAAAGAAATTGAAATTAAAGTGTTAAAGTTAAAGTGTAAAAGACCGGGTGTTGTAAAGTTTCTAATCTTCAAGGCCTGGTTTAAAATGTAAAGGACCAGGTATTTTTAAGTTTCCATGCTACACGCAAAACCTGAAATTCCTGTAAATTGTAGGACAATTTCTGGACTGCCCAGTAAATATTCCCCCTGACCGCCTGGTTGTTTAATAACCTAGGACCCTGTGTGGCCTACCACATATGCATCGCAGGGCCTAAATCTATCAATTTGAATGTGTACCCCACTTTAGAATTGACCTATCACTCCCGCCTGACGTGTTCAAGCCAATGAATGAACTAATCATGTTTAGGATTTGTTGTTTCATTTTCCCACAGTGTATGATGATTTGCTAAAGGAGACTGTGATATATGTAAAGTCTCACACTCCCCAAATTGTGTACTTAAGCACTGCTCAACCCCTGCTCGGGGATCTGGGCTGCTCTCCCTTCTTGAGTGAGCACAGAGCACCAGCATGCTGGATTGGATCCTCAATAAATGTCTTTTGCTGTTCCATGAGCCTTGGTCTCATACATGAACATGAATGAAATTAAGGAGTGTATAATAAGACACATATATTTCATATTTTGAATAATCTATAGAGTGTAGATTTTTCACAAAACACATACAGAGATATTAAAAAGTAGCAATATATATGCCAATCAAAATTCATCATGAAATACATATCATACACAGATCCAAAAATCTTTATTTTACTGAACATGGATTTATGTGTAATGTTGTTCAACTAGGAAGCTCACGCAAATGTTGAATTTTCAGTTCCTACAGCGTTTAGGAGGAGTGATCTCTTCTCAAAATTTGTATCTGCCTTGTCAGCCACCTCACAATAATGTACGTGTGGTACCAGGTAGGATTCTATTTGTGCATATAAAAATACATGTGCTGAATAGGCAACAGAGAAAGGGAGACAGGAATTCACATATCTGATACCTTTCAAAACACATGGAGAACTATTTCAATTAAAAATTAACCAGATTTTTAACAACTACCCTTTATCATGCAAAAGGCAAGTCCAACTATACACTATGCCTCCTCTGAATTGCTTGTATTTCTATTCTGTTTGGGTTATTTTTCTCCATCATATTAGCATTAGTAGTCAGAGTCTAGTAGGGTATGCTTTAGTGTCATGGATTCAGTAATTCAAATGAAAATAAAGGAAAATGAATCCATTGTTTACGCAAATATGCACTACAAAAAATCTTTCCACTCTCATTCAGAGCAATGCCTTGACATTACCTTCACCCCAAGTAAGACACAATTAGAGGACAAGAGTTAGAAAATCTGTGAATACATATCTGGAATGGAAAATGCTCAGGAGTTCACAAGCTTGGACATTTTAGAGGAGTTTTCAAAATTAAGGGACAGGATAAACAGTCCACAATCATGGAACTCTGCTGGCCTAAAGACTTCTTGAGAAACTGCCTGTGAGGTTGGGCACTTGAAATATATTTTCTTTTCAGGAGCTTTAGCTTCCTTTGTAGTGATACCATCAAAGATGGGTCTTCATTTATCTGACCTGGAGGACATGGTTTCTTATTTTCCAAAGAACATGAGGCAGCAGTGCTCAATCCTACCTTTGAAGGTAAACTGTGGCCACGGAGGGCTAAGTGTCTCCCCGTCTTGACTGTGAAGCCAATTGGTCATCCTACAATTTTCGTGGTGTTTCTTGCTGCTGCACTGGGCTTTTGGTATTTCCTTCATGAAATACAAGGAGTTCAACTGGGACACAGTGCTGGAGCGAGTTCTGTCACGTGTGGAGGGTCAGGGTCTACAGGAGAATTCACCAACCAGGCTTCTATCGCACATAACTTGCAACATTGTCCATAGCAAACTGATTCTGAACATTGTCCTGAAACCTTTCCTTATAACAAGATGCCTTTACATATAAGGGTCTGCTAGCTTCACCATGTAAGCCACAAGCCATTTAGAAGTTAATGGCAGACTCACATGGCCCCACCACAGATATTTTATTATACACCTGCACAACACAGCTCTGGGCCCTCTTCTCAGCACTCTCCAACTTACTTACATCTCTGTTCTACACAATTTTCGTGAAACCGAGTCAGTCAAGGCACTGTCTGGTACACTCATGATCAGCAACAATACATCCAAAGGTTCTCCAGTGCCACCTGGTCAGGGGAATTTCAAGGTATTTATGGAGCAATTTTTCAAGGATGAAGTTGGAGGCACTGTGGGTTTCAATTCATTCAGGAACCATTAAATGTTGAGGAACCTCATTTCAATGAAAGCTCTAGAGAACTCTCACAGGTAAGGCTTCCCAAAGAGTGGCCAAAATATACATATATTTCATATTTTGAAAAATCTTGACAGTGTATATCTGTATCTATATCTATATCTATATCTACACACACACACACACACAAACACACACAGACATTAAAAACTAGCAATATATATGCCAATCGAAATTCATCATGAAATATATATCATCGACGTATTCAAAAATATTCATTTTACTGAACATGGATTTGTGTATAATGTTGTTCAACTAGAAAGCTCACCCATAGGTTGAATTTTCAGTTCCAACAGCGTTTAGGAGGACTGAACTTTTCTCACAATTTGTATCTGCCAAGTCAGCCACCTCAGAAGAATACATGTGTGATACAAGGTACAATTCTATATGTGCATATAAAAATATATGTGCTGAATAGGATACAGAGAAATGGGGGAGACAGGAATTCACATATTTGATAAGTTTAAAAATACATGGACAACTCTTTCAACAAAAAAATTGACTAGATTTATAACTCCTACCCTATATAATGGAAAAGGCAATTCCAACGGTACACCATGGCTCCTCTGATGTGTTTGTATTTCTATTCTGTTTGGGTTACTTTTCTCCATCAAGTTAGGATTAGTTGTCAGAGTCTTGTAGGGTATGGGTTAGTGTCAGGGATTCAGAATTTCGAAAGGAAAATTGGAAAATGAATCCAATGTGTATGCAAATATGTGCTACACAAAAATCTTCCGACTCTCATCCGGAACAATGCCTTGACCTTAACTTCGTCCCAAGTAACACATGTAGGGAAGATGAGTAAGAAAATCTGTGAGTACATATCTGGAATTGAATATGCTCAGGAGTTCACAACCTTGCAGGTAGAAGGGGAGTTTCCAAAAGTAAGGGACAATGTAAACACTCCACAAACATGGAGCTCTGCTATCCTAATGACTTCTGGAAAAACTGCCTCAGATGTTGGGCTCTTGAAATATATGTTGTTGTCAGGAGCTTTAGCTTCGTTTGTAGTGAGACCATAAAAGCTGGGTCTGCATCTATGTGACCTGGAGTAGATGCTTTCTTATTTACCAATGAAAATGAGGCAGCATTGATGAATTCTCTCTTTCTGGGTCAACTGTGGCCACTTGGGGCTCAGTGTTTCCTCATGTGGACTCTGAAGCCATTTGATCATCCTCCAATTTTTGTGATGTTTTTTGCTGCTGCACTGGGAGTTCAGTATTTGCTTCACGAAATACAAGGAATTTAACTGGGACACAGTGCTGGAGGGAGTTCTGTCACGTGTGGTGGAACAGGGTCTGCAGGAGAATGCACAAACCAGGCTTCTTTCCAACATAGCTTGCCACCTTGACCATAGCAACCTGATTCTGAACATTGCCCTGAAACTTATCCATATAACAAGAATCATTTACATATAATGGTCTGCTGGATACACCATGTCAGTCACAAGGCATTTGGAAGCCATTGGCAAATCCAGATAGAAGCACCACAGATGTTTTATCTCACACATGCCCACCTTTGCTCTAGGTCCACTATTCAGCAGGCTCCAACTTACTGGCATCTCTGTTCTACACCATTTTCGTGAAACCCAGCCAATCAAGGCACTGTCTGGTACACTCATGATCACCAACAGGATATCCAATGGTTCTCCACTGCCTCCTAGATATGGGAATTTCAAAAATTTAATGGTATTTATCGAGCCCATCTTTCAAGGTTGAAGTTGGAGTCACTGAGTGTTTCATTTAATTCAGTAATCATTAAATGGTGAAGAAGCTCATTTCAATGAAAGCTCTGGAGAAATCTAACTGCTAAGGCTTCTAAAAAAGTGGCCAAAATGCCACATGAAGCCAGGCCCATTGAAGTCTACAATGTTAAGTGCATTTGTGTTTTGACTCTCAACTATGGCTGCCAAGTGTTTCAGAATAAAATTATGTGATACCCTGGCTGAGATTCCCAGTGCTCTGTGGAAAGCCACCCTGGGAAAAGATCTCTGTTTCCAATGGCGACTCCCATGTGTGGCCTCCTAATATCCCAACACAATTCATGGCAATACTTCTCTGAGGTCAGTTCCAGGACTCAGTCTCTATGGGGTATCACACCAGAGTTCAAGCCCAGGTGGACCCAGTCATCGCTTCCAACTGCCACACAAATAACCACAGTTAAAACCAAAACACTCCCACATGGCCCTCATCTTCTTCCATATAGACACTCCTCATAATCTCTGGCTGGATGTTTCCATGAGGGGCGCAGCCCAACACAGTGTCCAAATAAGCTCGCTTGCCCATCATTTTCCTAAAGTCAGGGTGGATTGTACACCCTTCCTGTGAACCAGGAGGGATCAAATATGCCTTCCAGTAATACTGCTCTGCTTCTCCAATTTGAGGCCTACTGACTGTCGGTATAGATTTTTTATGTGATGTGGAGTCATGAGAAAACACAAGCATGTATGCAATTGCCTTTGCAGGGCTTTGAAGAACTCATTTGATTCAAAGGATCCCTATTCTCACTTGATGGTGGTAAGGAACCTAACAGAGGAAGGCGAGAGACTTCATCAACAATGACTGATCTTTTTCCCATTTTGGTTTTGGATGCACACATGGGATCATTCTTTAGATCCATCAGGTGCTGAGAACCTAAGCCACAGCCTCACACAGGGCCAAGAGACTGATTCAGACACATCCATTTCCAAAGCAATTAACAAAGAGCCACAGGTGATGCCCATTTAATTCCATTTTAAAACTGTTTTCTTCAGGCTTCACAAACTGTGTCCTGAGGCCAAGACCTTCCTCACATTCAGGGGAAGAGAAGAATTGGTTAGCAAAAGGCCCAAAGCAGAGTTTCTCCACTGAGGCTTTCCTGGTAACACAGATATCTGAGTTTTTTGAGATGCTAGCATTCCCTTTAGCTATCCACTACATGGCCTTGTCACAGAGCTTGGAGGTGGTACATATCTTGGACACAAAACCATGAGCCTATTCTGGAGAGTGGCCAGATTTAGGAAGAAAACAGGAACTTAGGAAATTAGTAGGTGTTTTCCATCCATAAGGGAAGCCACAGTCCATTCATCAATTGGGCAGGATGAATGCTGGGAAGGATTCTACTAAACAGGACACATCCATTGATGAATTCTCTTTTCAAATGTCGACAACCACGGACACAGTGGGATACACAGACATAGAAACACTCACTTTGTGAAACGACTTACTAGGAACAGTCCACTCCAAACCAAACAAACCACCTTTTTTACCTATTCTTAGAACATGAGACAAAACCACAAACTCACACTCACACCCACAAAGGCACCTCCTTCCCCCAAAGAGGTCTGTGACAATCCGGAGTGTCCTCTGACTTGTGGGCCTTATTATGTTCCCTGAAATGTCCTGTCCTGTCTCAGATCTGGTCTCCTTGGCCAAATCTGCGAAGTGGTCAGGAGCCAGCTGTGAGCAACTAACTGCTTTCTCAGGAAAGGCCCCTCTTCTGAGCTCTCCTGAAATTTGGCCATTCTCACATCAGTAGGTACCAAGAAAGATTGACTCTGTTCTTTGTAAATCCAAATAAGTGAGCCCACTGGGAATGGTACTGGGACTGCCTCTGGTTGCCTGTCTTCCTGGATCCCAAGTTCAGAGAGTTCTATCACCAAGGAAGTGAGGAAGGTCACCTCCTTTGTGAACTGAATGAGGTCACTGCTTTGGAAACCACTTTGTCCTAAAATTTGCTTCCAAGGTTCCCATGAGATGGAGGCTGCCCCTATTTCCTGTGATACTTTCACAACTGAGAATTGTATATCAACCATAGGCAGCCGGGAACAGCTGTCCACACTGGCCTGGTTTGGTCCATCTTCTCTACATTAAGAAGAGTGAGGCTGATTCTGACACATCCCTTCATCCTGACCGGGTTGTTTGCCATGGAAGATGACTTTTGCTCTCTCAGGTCCTTCATAGCTGCCTAAATCTTCTCCAGGGATCATTTCTGCATGGAACTTTGAGGTTCTCAGAGGTGGAAGATCCCCTACATTCCTGTTTTGGAAGACCACTTCTGTCCCTCCTCTTCTGTAAAGTTAGATTGAGGGAACATTGTATGGTTAAGGTTAATAACAGGTTCCATTTTGGTTAGGAATCATTCTCTGGGATGAATAATGGTATTGGGATTTTGCGATATTTTCAAGAATATATAGGTGAAATATAAGTATGAAAAAAGAAATCTAGGTAATTTTTGAAGGACAGAAGGGAATTGGCCCCATGATTGGGATTCTTAGCTTTCAATTATGTTCTGCACAGGTGTCTCAGATAAATTGATATACAGTGGCATAGGATCTTGTCTTTTGGATGATTGAATGTCGAAGAGAACATCTGGTCCAAAAGGGATAGTTGGTGGATTAGGAAGATATTCGGTAGGTTTAGAATGAAGAGTGTGTATAGAATTTGGACCAAAAGATCTTTAGCAATAGGGTTTTGGGTAGAGACTGAAAGTAAATGTCAGCACATGTGAAGAGTCAGTCACAGTGATAAACTGGGGAAAAAATACAGGAAATCAGATATCAATAGAGACATTAGGAAATCAGGACAAGTATAAAGTGAGTGATAGGATTAGAAATTTTCAACAGGGTTGAAGTTGAATATGTAATTTCAGGAAGAAACAAATATGTTGTCACCAATAGGATTCACTTTGATAGCATTAGGCAACCTGGATATGGATTTTTTTTTTTAATCCATGCTCACTTTCCATTTAGGATTTGGTACAATCATAAGTGTGACCTTGCTTTTTGTTTCCACAATATTACTGTGATTAATGTATATATAGATCAGATGACATGAGTATTTCTTCCACCATTTCTGGGAGCAATATTTTGAAGACATATAATTTAGTATTGTGGGTACAAATAGGTATAGGCTGTGTTATACGAATATAGAGATAATGCATGAATAGACCATACTGTGAATAAATAATATAACTGGTTCCAAATTTAAATAATGGATTGAATTGATATCTGGATATATACTGGAAAACTTATATTGATATTCATACAATCATTCGTACCAGTTATACATCTAATGGTAATATTAGTGTTATGGTTTATCATGAAGTGTCTGTGAGTTTTGCTTCTAAAATAATTATGGAAATCAAAAATAATGTGCTTGGAAAGAAGTCTCATTAAAACAACAGTCACGAAACCTGGGGGAATACATATGTTCTGAAGCAGGAAGTAATTGAAAGTGAAAAAAAATCCTATGAATTTGTGAATTTGTGAATGAAAAATGTATTCTATTATGTGCAAAAACTGAAGAAATATTAATGTACCAGTTTTGAATAAAAATGAACGTCAAAGTACATATCATGTCCCATAGGAATCTACTTGCATTGATGTTAAACTGAGTCATTTACTGTAGCAATATTAGGATTTGTATGCACCATTCACTGAAGTTAGCTTTCAGTACTAGGAAACAAATATATATTTCAGGTGGATTAATATTCCAGAGAATATTCTTATGAAAAGTTTAATAAAAATCCACATTCATTAACATCAATGAATTTAGGGAGTATATAATAAGACACATACATTTCATATTTTGAAAAATCTGGAGAGTTTATACATATATATATGCACACACACACACACACACATATACATTAAAATGTAGCAATATAAATGCCAATCGAAATACATCATGAAATATATATCATCCACAAATCCAAAAATCTTCACTTTTCTGAACATCAATTTAAGTATAATGTTGTTCAACTAGGAAGCTCACCCATAGTTTGTTTTGTAAGTTCCAACAGCATTTAGGAGGAGTGATCTCTTCTCACAATTTGTATTTGCCAAGTCAGCAACCTCACAAGTATCTACGTGTGATACCAGGTAGGATTCTATATGTGCATATAAAAATACATGTGCTGAATAGGGTATAGAGAAATGGAGACAGGAATTCTCATATTTGTTAACTTTAAAAACACATGGAGAAGGGAGGGGCAGAGCCGCCAACCGCGCCTGTAAGATAGGCGGACCTGCGAGCCACCGGTAGAACAGGCCTAGCGGCCCACAATCATACAAAACACATCGCCCTGGTTGGGGGTTGGGCAGAGCCGCTGCGCGCCTGCAAGGAACGCGGACATGCGACCTACAGGGAGTACAGGCCCAGCAACCCGCGGAGGGGCAGAGACACCCCTTGCAACTTCTAGATAGGTGAACCTGTGACCCACCGGCAGAAGAGGCCCAGCTGCCTTCAGAGGGGCAGAGCCGGCCCCCGCGCCTGCGAAGTAGGCAGACCTGCGAACACCGACAGACCAGGCGCTAGGCCCCGCCACGGTGCTAGACACATAACCAGGTTTGGGGAGGGGCCGAGCCACTGCCCGTGCCTGGAAAGCAGGTGGACCTCTCACCCTCTGGCAGAACAGACCCAGCAACCTACCAGCCTGGTAGATATATCGCCCCGGTTTAGGGAGGGGCAGAGCTGCCACTCGCGCCTGCAATGTAGACAGCCCTGCAATCCACAGACAGAAGAGGCCCAGCGGCACGCGGAAGGGCAGAGCCGACACCTGCGCCTGGAAGGTAGGTGGACCTGTGACCCACTGGCTGAACAGGAGAAGCGCCCGAAGAGGGGTAGAGCAACTGCCCGCTCCTGCAAGGTAGGCGGACAGGCTACCGACCGGCAGAACAGGTCCAGAGGGCTGCTGGTGTGGTAGGCACATTGCCCCAATTGGAGGAGGGGCAGAGCCACCGCCCACACCTGTGAGGGAGACTTTTCATGAATACAATAGCAATATAAACATTTAGGGGTAAAATTCAATAACACAAAAGTTCCACCAAACAGAAAAAAATGCGAACAGTAGGAAAAGACAAGGAAAGAAAGGACCACAAGCAATGCAGGTCAACTCAACATTAGAAGAGGTAATATCTGCAGCAGATGGAATGTCAGATAAAGAATTTAGGATATACTTGCTTCCGATGATCTGAGTCAACAGGGAGACATTAGACAGCAAAATCAGACAATGAAAGATCACTTCAACAATAAATTACATAAACAAATCCAAGAAGCAAAAGATCAACTATACAGGGAGATAGAGGTTATAAAAAAAAACAAACAGAAATCATAGAAATGCAGGAAGCAATAAACCAACTTAAAAACTCAATTGAGAATACTACCAGCAGAGTAGATCACGTAGAAGATAGAACATCAGACAATGAAGACAAAGTATTTCAACTTGAAAAGAACATAGACAGCTCAGCAAGACTGTTAAGAAACCATGAGCAGAAAATCCAAGAAATATGGGATAACATGAAGAGACCAAACTTAAGAGTAATTGGGATACAGGAAGGTATACAGGTGCAAAACAAAGGAATGAGCAATCTATTCAATGAAATAATATGAGAAACCTTCCCAGACATGAAGAATGAGACAGAATCCCAAATCATAGAAGCCTAAGGATGCCGAATGTGCAAAATCATAAGAGATAAAGACCTAGACATATTATAATGAAGATGCCAAACATACAGAATAAAGAGAGAATTTTAAAAGCTACAAGAGAAAGGAAGCAGATTACATTTAGGGGTAAACCAATCAGGATAACAGCTGACCTTTCAACACAGACTCTGAAAGCTAGAAGATCCTGGAATAACATTTTTCAAACACTGAAAGAAATTGGGTTCCAACCAAGAATTGTGTATCCAGCGAATTTAAGCTTCAGGATGGAAGATAAAATTAAAACCTTCCATGATAAACAAAAGTTAAAAGAATTTGCAGCTAGAAAACCCTTTCTTCAAAAGATCCTTGGCAAAACATTATAGGAAGACGAAATGGAAAATAACAATGAAAACCAACAGTGGGAGGTAGTACAGTAAAGGGGGGAAAAATAATCAAAGAGGAAAAAAAAAAACATGGTTAGTAACATAAATAAACAAATATGGCTGGAATAACAACCCATATCTCAATAGTAACCCTAAATGTTAATGGCTTAAACTCACCAATTAAGAGACACAGGCTAGTAGAATGGATCACGAAAGAAGACCCAACAATTTTCTGCCTTCAGGAGATGCATTTGATAGGAAAAGAGAAACATAGACTGAAGTTGAAAGGTTGGGAGAAATCATATCACTCATATGGACTTCGGAAACAAGCAGGAGTGTCCATACTCAGATCAAATAAAATAGATGTCAAGCCAAAGTTAAGCAAAAGGGATAAAGAGGGACACTACATACTGCTCAAGGGAACCATACACCAACAAGACATAACAATCATAAATATATATGCCCCAAACAATGGTTCAGCTATGTTCATCAAAAAAACTCTTCTCAAGTTCAAGAGTCTGATAGACCACAATACAATAATCATGGGAGACTTCAACACACCTCTCTCACTACTGGACAGATCTTCCAAACAAAAGTTGAATAAGGAAACTATTGAACTGAATAACACAATTAATAACATAGACTTAATAGACATATATAGAATATACCACCCAACATCAAGCAGTTACACTTTTTTCTCAGCAGCACATGGATACCTCTCAAAAATAGATTATATATTATGTCACATGGCAACACTTAGACAATATAAAGGAGTATAGATAATACCAGGCATCTTATCTGATCATAATGGAATGAAACTGAAAAATCAACAATAAAAGAAGGAAGGAAACTTCATGCATCACTTGGAGAATGAACAATACGTACTGAATGATCAATGGGTTATAGAAGACATCAAGGAGGAAAATAAAAAATTCTTAGAGATAAATGAAAAAGACAGACGGAACATATCAGAATCTATGGGACACATTGAAAGCAGTTCTAAGAGGAAAATTCATTGCTTGGAGTTCTTTCCTTAAAAAAAGAAAAAAAAAAAAACAACAAATAAATGATCTCATAGTTCATTTCAAAATCCTAGAAAAAAAAGAGCAAAACAACAGCAAAAGAAGTAGAAGGCAAGAAATAATTAAAATCAGAGCTGAAATTAATAAAATCAAAACAAAAGAATCAATTGAAAAATTTGACAATACTAAAAGTTGAAAAATAAATAAAATTGACAGACTCTTAGCCATGTTAACAAAGAGAAGAAGAGAGAGAACTCAAATTACTATCATACTGGATGAAAATGGCAATATCACAACAGACACTTCTGAAATACAGAAGATAATCAGAAATTATTTTGAATCCTTATACACCAATAAATTAGAAGATAGTGAAGGCATTGATAAATGTCTTAAGTCATATGATCTGCCCAGATTGAGTCAGGAGGATATAGACAACCTAAGCAGACCAATATTAATTGAGGAAATAGAAGAAACCATCCAATGACTACCAACTAAGAAAAGAACAGGACCGAATGGGTATACAGCAGAGTTTTTCAAAACCTTTAAAGAGGAACTAATACCAGTACTTTTCAAGATATTTCAGGAAATAGAAAAAGAGAGAGAACTTCCAAATTCATTTTAGGAGGCCAATATCACCCTGATTCATAAAACAGACAAAGACACTTCAAAGAAACAAATCTACAGACCAATATCTCTAATGAACCTAGATGCAAAAATCCTCAATAAAATTCTGGCGAATCAGATACAAAAACATATTTAAAAAATTGTGCAACATGATCAAGTAGGATTCATCCCTGGGATTCAAGGCTGGTTCAATATACGGAAATCAATAAATGTTATTCACCACATCAATAGACTTAAAAATAAGAACCATATGATCACCCCAATAGATGCAGAAAAAGTATTCAACAAAGTACAGCATCCCTTTATGTTCAAAACTCTAGAAAAACTAGGGATAACAGGAACATACCTCAATATTGTAAAAGCAATCTATGCTAAGCCTCAGGCTAGTATCATTCTGAATTGTGAAAAAATTGAAAGCATTCCCTCTAAAATCTGGAACAAGACAGGGATGCCTTCTCTCACGACTTCTGTTCAACATAGTTCTCGAAACACTGGCCAGAGAAATTAGACAAATGAAAGAAATTAAAGGCATAAAATTAGGAAAAGAAGAACTTAAATTATCACTATTTGCAGATGACATGACTCTATACCAAGCAGACCCAAAAGGGTCTACAAAGAAACTATTAGAGTTAGTAAATGAATTCAGCAAAGTGGCATGATATAAAATCAACAATCATAAATCAAAGGCATTCCTGTATATCAGCAACAAATCCTCTGAAATGGAAATGAGGACTACCACTCCATTCAGAATATCCTCAAAATAAAAATAAAATACTTGGGAATCAACGTAACAAAAGATGTGAAAGACTTACACAATGAAAACTACAGAACAATAAAGAGAGAAATAGAAGAAGAACTTACAAGATGGAAAAATATACCCTGTTCATGGATAGGCAGAATTAACATCATCAAAATGGCGATATTACCAAAAGTTCTCTATAGGTTTAATGCAATGCCAATCAAAATCCCAAGGGCATTTCTTGTAGAAATAGATAAAACAATTATGAAATTCATATGGAAAAATACAAAACCCAGTATATCAAAGACAACTCTAAGCAGAAAGTGTGAATCAGGCGGTATAGCGATACAAGTCCTCAAATTATACTACAGAGCAATAGTAACAAAAAGAGCATGGTACTGGTATCAAAACAGGTGGGTGGACCAATGGTACATAATAGAGGACACAGAAATCAATCCACAAAATTACAGCTATCTTATATTTGATAAAGGAGCTAAAAGCATGAAATGAAGGAAGGATAGCATCTTTAAAAAATGGTGCTGGAAAAACTGGAATTCCATATGTAACAAATGAAACTGAATCCCTTTCTCTCTCCATGCACAAAAGTTAACTCAAAATGGATCAAGGAGCTTGATATCAAATCAGAGACACGGCATCTGATGGAAGAATACTTTGGCTATGATCTACATACTGTGGGGTCGGGCTCCAAATTCCTCAATAGGACACCCATAGCATAAGAGTTAATAACTAGAATCTACAAACTGGACTTACTCAAACTAAATAGATTTTTCTCAGAAAAAGAAACAATAAGAGAGGTAAAAAGGGAGCCTACACCCTGGGAACAAATCTTGACTCCTCACACTTCAGATAGAGCCCTAATATCCAGAGTTATACAAAGAAATGAAAAAAATTAACAATAAGAAAATGAATTACCCAATCAACAAATGGGCCAAGGACCTGAACAGACACTTCTCAGAGGAGGACATACAATCAATCAATAAGTACATCAAAAAATTCTCACCATCTCGAGCATTCACAGAAATGCAAAACAAACCCACCCTAAGATACCATTTCACTGCAGTAAGCTTAGCAGCCTTTATGAAGTCAAACGACAACAAGTTCTGGCGAGGATGTGGGGAAAAGGGTACACCTGTACATTGCTGGTGGGACTGCAAATTGGCGCAGCCAATTTGGAAAGCAGTATGGAGATTTCTTGGAAAGCTGGGAATGGAATCACCATTTGACCCAGCAATTCCCCTTCTCGGTCTAATCCCTATAGACCCAAAAAGAGCATGCTACAGGGACACTGATAAATCTATGTTCATAGCAGCACAATTCACAATAGGAAGACTGTGGAACCAACCTAGATGTCCTTCAATAGATGAATGGATTTAAAAAATGTGGCATTTATACACAATGGAGTATTACTCTGCATTAAAAAATGACAAAATCATACAATTTGCAGAGAAATGGATGACATTAGAACGTATTATGCTACGTGAAGATAGCCAATCACTAAAAAACAAATGCCAAATGTTTTCTTTGATATAAGGAGAGTAACTGAGAACAGAGTTGGAAGGAAGAGCATGAGAAGATGATTAACATTAAACAGGGGTGAGAGGTGGGAGGGAAAAGGAAAGAGAAGCAAAATTGCATGCAAATGGAAGGAAACCCTCATGGTTATACAAAATTAAATACAAGATGAAGTGAGCGGAAAGGGGACGAAAACAAGGGGAAGAAATGAATTACAGCAGATGGGGTACATTGAGAGGATTGGAGGGGAGGGGATGGGAGATAGTAGAGGAAAGGAAAGGCAGCAGAATACAACAGACACTAGTATAGCAATATGCAAAACAGTGGATGTGTAACTGATGGGATGCTGCAATCTGTATACGGGGAAAAATGGAAGTTCATAACCTACTTGAATCAAAGTGTGAAATATGACATGTCAAGAACTATGTAATGTTTTGAAGAACAAACAATAAATATCAAAGGAAAAAAACACATGGAGAACTATTTCAATTAAAAATTGACTAGGTTTATAACACCTACACTTTATCATGCAAAAGGCAAGTCCGACTATACACCATGCCTCTTCAGAACTGCTTGTTTTTCTATTCGGTTTGGGTCATTTTTCTCCATCATATTAGGATTAGTAGTCAGAGTTTTGTAGGGTACGTGTTAGTGTCAGGGATTCAGTTTTTGGAATGGAAAATTGGAAAAAGAATCCAATGTGTATACAAATATGTGCTACACAAAAATCTTCCCACTTTCATCCAGAACAATGCCTTGACGTTACCATCTCCCCAAATAAGAAACAATTAGAGGAGAAGAGTTAGAAAATCTGTAAATACATATCTGGAATGGAAAATATTTAGGAGGTCACAAACTTGGAGGTGGTAGAGGAGTATCCCAAAGTAAGGTACAGGGTAAACACTCCACAAATATGGAGGTGTGCTGGCCTAAAGACTTCTAGAGAAACTTCCTCTGAGGATGGGCACTTGAAATATATGTTGTTGTCAGTAGCTTTAGCTTCCTTTGTAGTGAGATCATCAAAGCTGGGTCTGCATCTATGTGACCTGGAGGACATTCTTTCTTGCTTTCCAATGCACATGAGGCAGCAGTGCTGAATTCTCTCTTTGTATGTAAACTGTGGCCACTGGGGTCTAAGTGTCTCCCCGTGTGGACTGTGAAGCCTTTTGTTCATCCTCCACTTTTCGTGGTGTTTCATGCTGCAGCACTGGGAGTTTGGTATTTTCCTCACGAAATACAAGGGGTTCCACTGGAACACAGTGCTGGAGGGAGTTTTGTCACTTGTGGTTTTTCAGGGTCTACAAGAGAATGCACGAACCAGGCTTCATTCCCACATAGCTTGCCCCCTTGTCTATAGCAACCTGATTCTGCACATTGCCCTGAAAACTATCAATTTAACAAGACACCTTTACATATAAGTGTCTGGTCACTGCACCATGTCAGTGACAAGCCATTTGGAAATCAATGGCAAATCCACATGGCGCAACCACAGATGATTCATCACACACCTGCACACCACAGCTCAGGGCTCACTACTCAGGAGGGTCCAACTTAATAGCATCTCTATTCTACACCATTGTCATAAATCCCAGTCAATCAAGGCACTGTCTGGTACACTCATGATCAGTAAAAGTGCATCCAAATGTTCTCCAATACCATCTGATCATGGGAATTTCAAAAATTTCTTGGTATTTATCTAGCCTCTTGGTAAATCCAAACAAGTGAGCCCACTTGGACTGGGACTGGGACTGGCTCTGGGTGCCTGGCTTCTTGGATCACAAAATTCAGAGATTTCCATCACCAAGGAAGTGAGGTGAGGTCACTTCCTTCAGAAAATGAATGAGGCCACTGTCTTGGCCACCACTTTGTCGTAACAGTTGCTTCCTAGTGTCTCAGGAAAAGGAGGCAGCCTCTATTTTCTGTGACACTTTCACAAGTTAGAATGGTATAGAAACATAGGCACCTGGGAACAGCTCTCCACACATGCCTGGTTTCATACATCATCCCTACATTAATAAGAGATAGGCTGATTGAGACACATCCTTTCATCCTGATCGGGTGGTTTGCAAAGGAAGATGACTTTTGCTGTTTCAGGTCCTTCATAGCTGCCTACGTCTTCTCCAGGGATCATTTCTGCATGGATTTTGAGGTACTCAGCAGGTGAAAGATCTCCTAACTTCCTGTATTGTAATACTAACTTTGTCCCTGCTCTTCTGTAAAGTGAGATTGAGTGAACAATCTCAGTTTACAGAATGGTTAGGGTTAATAGCATGATCGATTTGGGTTATGAATCATTTTGCTGGATGAATAATGATATTGGGAACCTGCGATATTTATAAGAATATGGAGGTGAAATATAAGTATGAAAACAGAAATCTAGGTAATATTTGAAGCCCAGAAGGACTTTGGGCCCTTGATTGGGATACATAGCTTAAATTATGTTCTGTGTGACCTTTGCATTTCGTGTCCAGAATATTACTGTGATAATATGTATATGTAGCTAAGGTGACATGAGTATTTCTTCCACCATTTCTGTGAGCAATATTTTGAAAACTTATAAATTAGTACTGGGGATACTAATAGGTTTACCCTGTTTTGATGAATATAGAGATGATGCATTAATAGACCCTACTGTGAATAAATTATATAACTGGTTCCAAATTTAAATAATGGATTGTATTGATATCTGAAAATATATAGGAAATCTTATATTGATATACATACATTCATTCCAACCAGTTATATATCTAATGGTAATGTTAGGGTTATCATTTATCATGAATAGTGTGTGAGTTTTGCTTCAAAAATGATTATGGAATCGAAAATAATATGTTTAGAAAGAAGTTTTGTAAAAAGACCAGTCAAGAAACATGGAGGAATATATGTCTTCCAAAGGAGGAAGTGATTGAAAGTGAACCGAATGTTTATAAATTTGTGAACTTGTGAATGAATGGATATATCTAATGATGTCCATAAACTGAAGAAATAATTACGTACCAGGTTTGAATAAAAATGAACTTTAACAAACACAATAGAAACATTAGGAATTCTGGAAAAGTATAGTTCGCAGTGAAAGGTTAATAAAATAAGTACTTGTCACTTTCTGTTTTTCAGTATGCTTAACAAAACACTGTTGTAATCTTGAGAACTTTTTGATAGTCTTATTCCCAGAATGTGCTGTCCAAAACTGCCAAACTGCAGAATGTACTCCCTCAACCGGTTGCACACAAACCGCTCACTTGCCCGGACCCATCAATAAACTTCCCCCCCTGCCCTCTCCTAGGAAAATATATAAGCTCTGCTTAAGCTGTTCTCAAGGCTCTCTGCTCTATTCAAGTGAGCTCTGAGCCCCAGCATGCTGGACCCCCAATAAACCCTTTGCTTTGCATGAGACAGTCTCTTGGTGGTCTCTTCACCCGATTGTCACCGGACCTTTACATATGGAGGTTCCACCGAGATCCGGCAGCCGTGGACAAGCGATCCCAACGAACTCCTCTCGGGGTAAGTAAGGTGCATCTTTCTGGTTTCAGGTTTCAGGTCAGGGCTTGGCAAAATGGATGTCGATGAAGAGCGTGAGCTCTCTCCGATGGTGGCTGACAGTCATGTCACAGAGCCACAGGCCAAGTCCCTGGAGGACGTCATAGAGGACTCAGAAAATCGAGGAACAATAGTCTCCATGACTCAGTGATATTTTGTTTCAGATTCGGTATTGCCAACCCATCGGGTTTTGCCAACTACTCAGTCCTGGTCTCAGTGTTGGACTTCCATATCCTGTCTTTATTGTCTTGTCTTGTCTGTGTCATGTGTTGTTGCTTTTACTGTTTGTGTATCTTTCATTATGGGACAGAGCACTTCAATGCCTCTGTCTCTGACCCTTGTTCACTGCAACAAAGTTTGCTTAAGGGATCAGAATCTTTCTTTTTCAGTAAAATGCTGGACCTGGCAGACTCTCTGTGCCTCAGAATGGCTCACCTTTGGATTTGGATGGACCCTAGAAGGATCTTTCTACTTCCCACTAATTTAAAAAGTTAGAGATATTGTCTTTCAGCCAGAGCCACATAGATACCTGTGAAGACAGATGGACACTGCCTACCAACCCGGTGACGAGGGGAATCAACATCAATATCAAGAAAGAGACTTTGTCTACATTAGACGACATCAGGTGTCATCCCTGGAACCCTGCTGGAAGGGACCATAGCAGGTGCTACTTATAACACCTACAGCAGTAAAGGTAGACAGAATCACTTCCTGGATCCATACCTCTCATCTCAAGCCTGTGCCCTGTCCAGACTCTGGCTGGAAACTGTAAAAGACTGGTAACGCTTTCAAATTGTGTATTTGCCATGTGGATAAGGCAATAGACTCTCCCCTTGACCACCAGTAGTCCTAACCCTCATCAGCCCATTCAGCAGCGATGGCTGATCACAAATCTTACTGGACAAGAAGTATGGTCTATCTCGCATACAGCCCACTTACGGACATGGTCGCCATCTCTCCACAGAAACATTTGTCAGCTGGCTATAGGTCTTTTCCATTGGGATATCCCTGATGAAGTGGATCCCACTAAAATTCCATTAAATCCCTTCTCTACCATAGATAATGGAAACAAATATTATGGATGTAGGGACACGCGAGCCAGATGCAGGTTGGCTAGCCTAGATTACTATGTTTGCCCGGCGGACTATCAAAGCCACAAATAGTCAAGGCTGTGTTGGGGGAAAGCCGGCTTCTTCTGTAAGTCATGAGGATGTGAGCATACAGGGACTGCTTGATGGAACCCAAACTCCTCATCAAATTCTGTACACAACATTGGCCATATTACCAATTAGATAACCAAAATTGATGGCCCCCAGAGGAGTCTCTGGATCCTCAAATTCTGCGTGACCTTTTTAACTTCTGCAAGTGCTGAAAAGGGTAAAAGGAGATTCCCCTATGTGGAGGCCTTTTCCCTCCTTTGCTCACATCCTGAACTATGCTTCTCCAATAGATCCTCACCCTCAGCCTTCTGCTCCAGACTCTCTGCTCTTACTCTCACCTATGCAACCTGATTTCTCCCCTCCAATTACTAGATCAAAAACCCAAACCTCCGCCTGTTCTAAGACCGTTGCCCCCTTCTTGAGGTAGCAGGTACTGAGGTACACCTCAACCAACTCATTCCTCTCTTCTCCTGTCATTGCCCGCACTGGGTCCCACCAGGTCCTCTTACTACCTAACACAAAGCCCAAACCAGCTGAGAAGAGCCCTCACACCCTTATCCAAGATGCAATGTAAATGGCCTTTAAAGTTGCTTTTTCATCACTGAAAACATGTTACTAAGTATTTAAAGTCCCTCAAATGCTTTTTGGGATACTAACTCCCATCTTACCCTCTGCTGTACCTGTTGTACTGCTCAAGATTTGTTCCTAGAAAAATCCAAAACCCCTTTTCCATTATTCTTTTACATTTCTCCTACCTCATTCTCAGATCCACGGAACTGCTCACAGCCATGCCTTCCCCGTCTTCCCCCTCTGTATCAGGCCCACAGAAAAGTCTTAAATGACCTTCTCCAGAAATCTCCAACATAGCTGAATTTAGGAATTTCAGCAAAAGAGTCCCAATAAAAGATTTCTAAGTAGATAAAATTCCACTTTTCATGTTGCCCTATTCTACTTGGCCACTGGCTAAAAAAATCTGCAATCCTAAGCTAGACACCCCCATACTAATTTTTCACAAAATATGTGAACAAGGCCTTGGCCTTGAGCTGAGGCTTCACATACATGGCTACATTTGTAAGATAAAGAAGTTACCAACTGGGCTCCATGGTAACAGTTGGCAGGGGGAAAAATAAAGGGAATATAAAGCTCTCCCTCACCCAGGTGTCCTTGGAAGGTTAACTTTCCCAGAGCAGAGGAAAAAAAAAGAAGACAAATGGCTTCTCGTGAACTTCTTAAGACTGTGAACTTCTGAGCCCCTTCCCTTATATGTTGGGTACAAAATTCTGAAACTACCTAAACTTGGGATTCCGGGGATTTAATTGATTACAATAGAAGTAATGCCCTCTGAATATGGTTGCAAATAAATAGGACTGTTTTCCTGTCTTTGGTACTATCTTAGGTGCCTTGCCTTGTCCATCCCTACAACAGTATAATTCTAAATACTTAAAACATTGTTTATGTTTTCATGAAGTGGTCAAAAGATGTGATTAATTGTGTAGTTGTGCAAATGTTTCCCAGAGTGCTCTATCATGACACAGGTTCATTTGAAGATCAAATAGGGGGGCATAAAACCTGGTTCCACTGGGAACATATATCCCTCACTTTCGCCATCCTATTAGGAATACATGTTGCTGCAGGGGTGGGCACAAGAACCACTGCCTTGGTCCATGGGACAAAACAAATGACCCAAATAGAAGCAGCAATAGGCCAAAACTTAAAGATATTAGAAACCTCCATCACAGCATTGCAGGAATCTTTAACCTATCTCTCTGAAGTTGTTTTACAGAACAGTCGAGGATTGGAATTTCTCTTCATGAGAGAAGAGGGCCATTGTTTTGCATTGATGGAAGAATGTTGTTTTTATGCCAACCATACTGGAGTTGTAAAAAAATCTATGAGTAAATTAAAATGACGACTTGAAGAGCGTCAACGAGAGAGAGAGAGGCCCAAAAAGGGTGGTTTGAATCTTGGTTCACAAAGTCCCCCTGGTTAACTACGCATTTATCAACCCTGGCGGGTCCAATAATAATCCTCACATTATTGCTAACTATAAAACCCTGCTTGCTCAACCATGTAATTTATTTTCTCCAGGCTCAAATTGGACAAGTTAAACTAATGGTAATACCCCACTAGCAGACATGGAATGTGACACCACCCAATGATCATATTTATGATTAAAAGTAGCCAGAAAAAGAAGTGTCGAATGAAAGGTTAATAAAATATGTAGTTGTCACTTCCTGTTTTTCTGTACACTTAACAAAACACTGTTGAAATCTTGAGAAATTTTTGCCAATCATGTTCCCAGAATGTGCTGTCCACAACTGCCAAACTGCAGAATGTACTCCCCCACCAGGTTGCATGCAAACTGAACACTCGCCCTGACACATCAATTAACTTCCCTCCCTGCACTCGCAAGGAAAAATTTATAACATCTGCTTAAGCTGTTCTCAGGGCTCTCTACTCTTTTCAAGTGAACTCTGAGCCCCAGCATGCTGGACTCCCAATAAACCCATTGCTGTTACATGAGATAGACACTTGGTGGTCTCTTCTTCCGACGCTCGCCCGACCGTTACTTGGATGATTGAATGTAGAATAGAACATCCAGTCAAAAAGGGATAGTCGGTAGGATTAGGAATATAGTCCGTAGGTTTAGGAAGAAGAGTGAGTATAGGATTTGGACCAAAAGTTCTTTAGCAATAGGGTTTCGGTTAGAGAGTGAATGTAAATGTCAGCACATGTGAAGAATGAGTCAAAATGATGAAATGCGGAAAATATGTAGGAAAGCAGATATCAATAGAGACATTAGGAAATCAGGCAAAGTACAAAGTGAGTGATAGGATTAGACATTATCAACAGGGTTGAGTTTCAATATATAATCTTAGGAAGAAACAAATATGTAGTCACCAATAAGATTGACATTTGAGAGCATTAGGCAACCTGGACATGGATGATTTTAGTAATCCATGTTCACTTTCCATTTAGGCTTTTGGGAGAATCCTAAGTGTGACCTTTGCATTTTGTGTCCAGAATACCACTGTGATAAAATGTATGTATAAATCAGTTGACATGAGTATTTCTTCCACCATTTCTGGGAGCAATATTTTGAAGATATACAAATTATTATTGGGCGTACACAGAGGTGTACCCTGTGTCTATGAATATAGAAGTAATGCATGAATTGACAATACTGTGAATAAATAATATAACTGATTCCACTTTAAATAATGGATTGATAGAATTGATATTTAAAAATATATAAGAAATCTTATATTTATATAGAATCATTCATTCCAATGAGTTATACATCTAATGGTAATATTTGGTTATATTTTATCATGAAAGGTGTGTGAGTTCTGCTTCAAAAGTGAGTATGGAAATGGAAAATAATGTGTTTGGAAAGAAGTCTCATGAAAAGACCAGTCAAGAAACATAGAGGAATGCATGTGTTCTGAAGTAGGAAGTAATTGAAAGTGACAAAATGCAAATAATTTTGCTAACTTGTGGGTGAAATATAAGTATGGAAAAAGAAATCTAGGTATGATTTGAAGCCCAGAAGGGCATTTGCCCCTTGAGTGTTTTAATTAGCTTTGACTTATGTACTGCACATATGTCTCAGATAAAGCGATATACAATGGAACAGGAATTTGCACCTTGGATGATTGAATAACGAAGAGAACATCCAGTCAAAAAGGATTTGTCGCTAGGATTAGGAAGATAGTCGGTAGGTTTAGGAAGAAGATTGAGTATAGGATTTGGACCAAAAGTTCTTTAGCAATAGGGTGTCGGGTAGAGATTGAATATATATGTCAGCACATGTGAAAAGTCAGTCACAATGATGAACTGGGGAAAATAGTAGGAAAGCAGATATCAATAGAGATTAAGAAATCAGGCAAATTATAAAATGAGTCATAGGTTTAGACATTCTCAACAGGGTTGAGATTGAAAATGTAATCTTCAGAAGAAACACATATGTAGTCACCAATATGATTGACATTTGAGAGCATTAGGCAACCTGGACATGGATGAGTTTAGTAATCCATGTTCACTTTCCATTTAGGCTTTTGGGAGAATCCTAAGTGTGACCTTTGCATTTTGTGTCCAGAATACTACTGTGATAAAATGTATGTATAAATCAGTTGACATGAGTATTTCTTCCACCATTTCTGGGAGCAATATTTTGAAGATATACAAATTATTATTGGGCGTACACAGAGGTGTACCCTGTGTCTATCAATATAGAGATAATGCATGAATAGACCATACTGTGAATAAATAATATTACTGGTTCCACTTTACATAATGGATTAAATTGATATCTGAAAGTATACAAGAAATCTTATATTGAAATACAATCATTCATTCCAACCAGTTTTATATCTAATGATAATATTAGGGTTATGGTTTATCATGACGGTTGTGTGAGTTTTGCTTCAAAATTGATAATGGAAATCAAAAATAATGTGTTTATAAAGAAGTCTCTTAAAAAGAGCAGTCAAGAAACATGGAGTAATCCATGTGTTCTGAAGCAGGAAGTGATGGAAAGTAAAACAAATGCGTATAAATTTGCTAAATTGTGGATGAAATATACATCCTATCATGTGCATAAACTGGAGAAATAGTAATGTACCAGTTTTGAATGAAAATGAACGTCAAAATACACATTATATCCCATAGGAATCTTCATGCATTGATGTTAAACTGGGTCAGTTACTGTAGAAATATTTGATTTTTTTTGGTGTCATATACACTTTATTTTAGCACTAGCATGCCACAGAATGTAGAGGAAAGAGCAATAGATTTTCAGTTATAGCACTAATAATCTAACATTTAATGACTATTTTGGGGAGTCTAGAAATTGCATAAGGCTATGTAACATAATTGTTTTTTATTTATCATTCATAAAAACTTGGAATTTTGGTAATATTTCTCCTTTTTCATTTTTTATTTTGTCAGTTGTTCATAGACCTTCATTTTATTTATTTGTATGTGGTGATGAGAATATAACCCAGTGCCTCACACATGCTAGACAAGCATGTTAACACTGAGTCAGAAACCCAGCTCCTCCACTTTATCTTATCATCAAACACTCCTCACCCTCTTCATTACTCACTTTCTTAATCGTTTTCCCCCTTCTCTCTATTCTTTTTCACTTTCCCTCCTTATGTATTTTTCTCTCATGTCATTACAAACACTAGTATGCTATGAAATTTACATTTAAAACTGATTTTATAGTCATTCTTTTTTCTTGAGAAAATTTAAAAATTATAATCACCTGATAGATATATTACAATACATTTATTATACATATGCATCTATATTCATTCACATGTATTACATATATATATACATATATATTTAAAATTACTTTGATTAGCCTTTTATAAATAATATATACCAAGTCTTTCTTAATTTTCAAGTCTTCCAGAATTAACATCTTACAGTGAAAATCAAATAAACATGTTTAAGTTAACAGGTATCATTCTTATTTATCAATACTGATAATTTAAGGTTTTATATCACATTAAGTTGTAATATGGCATATTAACTCTTATGAATTAGAGAAATTTTTTTTTGAACAACCTATTATTTAAGGACCATATGCACTGACATTTCAAATGGCCTTCTTGTGATTTCAATTTCTATCAATTGTGTGTTAATTAAAAAATACTTATTTTAGTAATTTTCATATTCATAATTGATATAAAGTCAATTGTTTAATCCTTTTTGTAAGTAGTTACTTATTACAGTAGGGGCAGTATTAATAATTCTAAATCTTTATAAGAAAAATGGTACAAAGATATTTTCAGGCAAAATTAAGAATAATTGCGATCTCTAAATGTTTGATTACTGATACATATAATACAGAGCTTTTGATGAGTCTCTTTCCCAGTAAAACATAAAATGCAAAGACACAGTTGGGTATGTATGTCCAAATAAAGATAAGAAAAAATACACATTATCAGTTAGAAACTATTAAATAAAAGATGAAAAGAACAATCCAACACATTGTACCAACTTGTCAGTTGAGTTAGTATTCTGGAAGAATAGCCTAAGACTAGAACTGGTCCATGATAAAATATTCACTAAAAAATTAAATATGAAAAATATAGGAAATACTATGAATTTTTCAGGAGGGTAGGTGGATTAACCTTTAATCTCAATTATGTGCATTTTTAAAACCAGTTTTCTGGTACAATAAAATTGTGATAGATACAACTAAACAAAACAAAGTTTCTGCTTAGCAAAATGAATGCATCTCAACACTTTTTTAGCTGATATCTTCCCACTCAATTTTAAACCTTTATTTATTTATTTTTTATTGGTTGTTCAAAACATTACAAAGCTCATGGTATATCATCTTTCATACATTTGACTCAATTGGGTTATGAACTCCCAATTTTCCCCAAATACGAGTTGCAGAATCACAATGGTTACACATTCATATTTTTACAAAATGTCATATAAGTGACTGTTGTATTGTGCTACATTTCCTATCCCCTACTATCTTCCCTCCCCTCCCCTCCCATCTTCCCTCTCTACCTCATCTGCTGTTTTTCACTTCTCTCCCTATTCCACCCCCCTTTCTCCTCACTACCTCTTATATGTAATTTTGTGTAACATTGAGGGTCTCCTACCATTTCCATATGGTTTCCATTCTCTCTCCCTTTTGCTTTCCTCTCTCGTCTTTTATTAATGTTAATCTTTTCCTCAAGTTCTTTCTCCCTGTTCTATTCTTAGTTGCTCTCTTTATATCAAAGAAGACATTTGACTTTTGTTTTTTAAAGAGTGGCTACCTTCTCTTAGCATAATCTGCTCTAATGCCATCCATTTCCCTACAAATTCTATGATTTTGTCATTTTTTAGTGCTGCATAATACTCCATTGTGTATAGATGCCACATTTTTTTTATCCATTCATATATTGAAGGGCATCTAGTTTGTTTCCACAGTCTACCTATTTTGAATTGTGCCACTATGATCATTGATGTGGCAGTATCCCTATAGTACGCTCTTTTAAGATCCTCAGGGTATAGTCTGAGAAGGGCAAAAGCTGGTTCAAAGGGTGGATCCATTCCCAGTTTTCCCAGGAATCTCCATTCTGCTTTCAAAGTTTGCTTCACCAATTTGCAGTCCCTCCAGCAGTGTACAAGTGTACCCTTTTCCCCACATCCTCGTCAACACTTGTTGTTCTGTGACTTCATAATAGCTGCAAATCTTACTGGAGTGAGATGGTATCTTAGGGTGGTTTGATTTGCGTTTCTCTGACTGCTAGAGATGGTGAGCATTTTTTCATGTACTTGTTGATGGATTGTATGTCTTCCTCTGTGAAGTGTCTGTTCAGTTCCTTGTCCCATTTGTTGATTACATTATTTGTTATCTTATTGTTTAATTTTTTGAGTTCTTTGTATATTCTGGATATTAGGGCTCTATCTGAAGTGTGAGGGGTAAAAATTTGTTCCCAGGATGTAGGCTCTCTATTTACCTCTCTTATTGTTTCTCTTGCTGAGAAAAAACTTTATAGTTTAAGTAAGTCCAATTTGCTTATTCTTGTTATTAACTCTTGGGCTATGGGAGTCTTATTATGGAATTTGGAGCCCGACCCCACAGTATGAAGATCGTAACCAACTTTTTTTCTATCAGACGCAGTGTCTCTGATTTTATATCTAGCTTCTTGATCCATTTTGAGTTAACCTTTGTGCATGGCAAGAGAAAGAAATTCAGTTTCATTTATTTGCATATGGATTTCCAATTTTCCCAGCACCATTTGTTGAAGATGCTATTCTTTCTCCATTGCATGCTTTTAGCCCCTTTATCAAATATAAGAAAGTTGTAATTTTGTGGATTGGTTTCTGTGTCCTCTATTCTGTACCATTGGTCCACCTGCCTGTTTTGGTACCAGTACCACACTGTGTTTGGTACTATTGCTTTGTAGTACAGTTTGAACTCTGATATCGCTATAACTCCAGATTCACACTTACTGCTTAGAGTTGCTTTCGCTATTCTGGGTCTTTTGTTTTTCCATAAGAATTTCATGATTGCTTTATCTTTTTCTACAAGAAATGCTGTTGGGATTTTGATTGGCATCACTTTAAACCTGTAGAGAACTTTGGGTAATATTGCCATTTTGATAATGTTATTTCTGCCTATCCATGTACAGGGTTCATTTTTCCATCTTCTAAGATCTTCTTTTATCTCTCTCTTTAGAGTTCTGTAGTTTTCATTATATAAATCTTTCACCTCTTTTGTTAGGTTGATTCCCAAGTATTTTATTTTATTTGAGGATATTGTGAATGGAGTGGTTTTCCTCATTTCCATTTCAGAAGTTTTGTTGCTGATATACAAAAATGCCTTTGATTTATGTGTGTTGATTTTATATCCTGCCACTTTGATGAATTCATTTATTTACTCAAGCCGTTTCTTTGTAGACCCTTTTGGGTCTGTTAAATATATTATCATGTCATCTACAAATAGCGATAATTTAAATTCTTCCTTTCCTATTTTTATGCCTTTATTTTCTTTTGTCTGTCTAATTGCTCTGGCTAGTATTTCTAGAACTTAATTGAATAGAAGTGGTGATAGAGGGCATCCCTGTCTTGTTCCAGATTTTAGAGGGAATTTCTTCAGCTTTTCTCTATTTAGGACGATGCTAGCCTGATTTTTAGCATATATAGCTTTTACCATGTTGAGGTAAGTTCCTTTTATCCCTAGTTTTTATAGTGTTTTGAACATAAAGGGATGCTGTAGTTTGTCGAATGCTTTTTCTGCATCAATGGAGATGATCATATGGTTCTTGTCTTTAAGTCTATTGATGTTGTGGATTACATTTATTGATTTCCATATATTGAACCAGCCTTGCATCGCAGGGATGAATCCTACTTGATCATGAAGCACAATTTTTTTGATATGCTTCTGTATTCGATTCGCCAGGATTTTATTGAGAATTTTTGCATCCAAGTTCATTAGAGATTTTGTTCTGTAGTTTTCTTTCTTTAAAGTGTCTTTGTCTGGTTTCGGGATCAGGGTGATGTTGGCCTCATAGAATGAATTTGGAAGAGCTCTTTCTTTTAGTTTTTCTTGAAATAGCTTGAATAATATTGGTATTAGTTCTTCTTTGAATGTTTTGTAGAACTCTGCTGTATACCCATCGAGTCCAGGGTTTTTTTTGGTTGGCAGTCCTTTGATGGTTCTTCTATTTCTTCCTTTGTTATTGGTCTGTTTAAATTGTGTGTGTCTTCCTGACTCAATCTGGGCAGATCGTATGACTTAAGAAATTTATCAATACCTTCACTATCTTCAATTTTATTGGAATATAGTGTTTCACAATACTTTCTAACTATCTTCTTTATTTCTGTAGTGTCTGTTGTGATATTGCCTTTTTCATCCCGTATTTTAGTAATTTGAGTTCTCTCTCTTCTTCTGTTCATTAGTATGGCTAAGGGCCTGTCGATCTTATTTATTTTTTCAAAAAACCAACTTTTAGTTTTATCAATTTTTTCAATGTTTTTCTTTGTTTCAATTTTGTTGATTTCTTCTCTAAATTTGATTATTTCTTGTCTTCTACTACATTTGCTGTTGTTTTGCTCTTCCTTTTCTAGGTTTTTGAGGTGTAGCATGAGTTCATTTATTTGCTGGTTTTTCTTTTTTTGAGGAAAGAACTCCAATAAATGAATTTCCCTCTTAAAACTGCTTTCACTGTGTCCCATAGATTCCGGTACATTGTGTCTGTATTGTCATTTGTCTCTAAGAATTTTTTTATCTCCTCCTTTATGTCTTCTGTTACCCATTGATCATTCAGTAGCATGTTGTTCATTTTCCATGTGATGCAGGATTTTTTCTTCCTTCTTTTATCATTGATTTCCCGTTTCATTCCATTATGATCAGATATGGTGCATGGTATTATTTCCATGCCTTTATATTTACTAAGAATTGCCCTATGGCATAATATATGGTCTATCTTTGAGTAGGATCAATGTGCTGCTACTGAGAAGAACGTGTATCCACTTGATGATGGTTGATATATTCTATATGTCTGTTAAGTCTAGGTTATCGATTGTGCTGTTGAGTTCTATAGTTTCTTTATTCAGTTTCTCTCTAGAGGATCTGTCCAATGCCAAGAGTGGTGTGTTGAATTCACCCATAATTATTGTGTTGTAGTCTATGTGACTCTTGAACTTGAGGGGAGTTTGTTTTATGAACGTTGCAATTCCATTGCTTGGTGCATACAAATTGATAATTGTTAGTCTTGTTGGTGGATGGTTCCTTCTAAAAGAATATAGTGTTCTTCTTTATCCCTTTGATTTACTTAGGTTTGAAGTTGATTTTATTCCATATGAGTATGGCCACTCCTTCTTGCTTCCGAGGGCCGTGTGAGTGGTATGATTTTTCCCAAACTTTTACCTTCAGCCTGTGTATGTCTTTTCCTATAATATGGGTCTCCTGAAGACAACATATTGTTGGATTTTTTTTTTTCCACGTTACTAGCCCATGTCTCTTGATTGGTGAGTTTTGGCCATTAACATTTAAGGTTACAATTGAAATATGATTTGTACTTCCAGTGATGTTTATTTATTTATTATATTTTAGTTTGGCTAGTTTTTACTTTTTTGGTTATTTTCCTCCCCCTTTACTGAGATACCTCCTGCTGTTAGTTTTGGGCACTATTTTTCAATTCTTCTTCTTGTAGTATTTTGCTCAAAATGCTTTGCAGTGCTGGTTTTCTGGCTGCATATTCTTTTAGCTTTTGTTTATCATGAAAGACTTTAATTTCATTTTCAAATCTGAAGCTTAATTTTGCTGGGTACAGTGTTCTTGGTTGGAATCCATTATTTTTCAGCATTTGAAATACATTGTTCTAGGATCTTCTCTCTTTCAAAGTCTGTGATGAAAAATCAGTCGTTAACCTAATTGGTTTACCCCTGAATGTAATCTGCCTCCTTTCTCTTATAAGCGTTTAATATTGTCTCCTTGTTCTGTATGTTGGCTATCTTCATAATTATATGTCTTGGATTTGGTCTATTATGTTTTTGAATGTTTGGGGTCCTGTAGGCTTCCAGGATTTGGCAATCCAATCCATCTTTCATCTCTGGGATGTTTTCTAGAATTATTTCATTTAATATGTTGTCCATTCCTTTGGTTTGAATCTCTATGCCTTCTTCTATCCCGATGACTCTCAAGTTTTTTTTTTTTTTGACATCCCTTATCTCTTGAATAGATTTAAGCATCTTTTCTGTGTTGACTATATTCTTTTCAAGTTGATAAACTTTGTCTTCATTTTCTGATTTTCTGACTTATACTTGATCTACTCTATTTGTAATATTCTTGTTTGAGTTTTTAAATTGGTTTATAGTTTCCTGCATTTCTAGAATTACTGTTTGAATTTTTTTAAGATCTCTATTTTTTGGTAAAGCTCATTTTTTGCCATTTGAATTTGTTTGTTTAATTCATTTTCAAAACATACTTTTATTCCTTAGACTTGCTGCCTCATGTCTTCTCTAATATTTCTTTCCATCTGAGTTAAGTATGCCTTGATTTCTTTCCCTATCCCTGTTTCTGGTGCTTCTAGGTCCTCCTGTAGAATTAAGTTGTCCTGCATTGTTTGTACTCCTTTTATTCCATTGTTTTTTCATGATGTTCACGTTACTTTCCAGCTCTATTTGATTGCTGTGTTTCTGCTTTATTCTAGAGATTTGTTTTGGTGTTGTATGTCTCTGTTGTCTCTCCTTTGTGTTGGTAGACTATGCATGCTAAAGTGGATTCCGCTTGGAAGAAATTCCGAAGGCCGAGCTCCAGTGACGTCACCTCTCTGGTTTGGCAGGCCCAAGGCTCCTTGCTGAGGTGTCCGTATAGGGGGGTGGGACTGTACTGTCACTTGTTGGTTTCAGCTCCGGGTCACTGGCGGGCAGGCGGTCTCCAGCTGCCCAGTTGTGCAGTCGGTGGCCGGCGGGCAGGCGGTCTCCAGCTGCCCAGTCACTTGTGCAGCAGGTGGACTGTCACTGGCGGGCGGGCGATCTCTAGCCACCCAGTGGTGCGGTCGGTCGCCGGCGGCAGGGCGTTCTCAAGCCGCCTAGTCACGCGGGCAGCGGGTGGACTGTCGCCTGTGGGCCTGCAGTCTCCCGCTGCCCAGTCACAAGGGCCTGGCCTCTAGTCCTCTGGTTTCTCCTGCTATTCCTGGTTTTTCCTGCAAGACCAGATTTCCCCTGAGTGATGGCTCTCGGCAGTTCAAACAGTACTCTGGGCCTGCCGTTTGTTGGTTGTGGAGGGTGTCTATTGGGAAGCCAGACACTCTATTGTTTTGATTTTTTCCACTTGCCCCTCCCCCAGCACTGGTTAGACAGGTTTTATTTTCACAGTTGATGAGAGGGGGAGTTGAAGGTCAGTTGCCTCTTGTTTTCCCCCATCTTTATGCAGGCTCGCTCTGATAATCTCTCCCCCGGAAATCCTAGGAGAGATTTTATGCGAATTCCCCGATATATGGGAGATGAGCTGAATAACACACTCCTGTTTTATTGTTGTAATCTGTAGGAGAGTGGCTGAGGTTACTTCAGCTCTCCAAGATGATGGCCATTGGTTTCCTTGGAAGAGTTTCCATTGTGGGAGATAGAACTGTACCGCTTCCTTCCCTGTCTGAAATCCTGAACTCAGCTCAGGGCTCAGTGGGGGCTCTACCGGCAGGATTCCACAGAATCCTTATCAACGTTTCTCCCTGCTTATTGGACCCATCTCGGTGGTGCCGCACTGTCTTTAGCCACTGGGTGGGCCGCGCGGATCAGTCAAATGGGATCTCGGGTCGCACATTTGGCTCGTGTTTGAGACTCAATTACCGGACCATGGTGCTAGAAATCCTTCTTCTAGGTTTTGGTGCACCCCCATTTTGCTGTAATTTCCTAACAAGATAGTTTTTTTGTCACTCTAACTCGTTATTCACCTGTGCAGTGGTGCAGTACACTTGGTGTGATGCACTCTATTCGTGGCCATCTTGCAATGACGAAATATTATGATTTGTATGCACCATTTACTGAAGTCAGTTTTCAGTTTTAGAAAACAAATATGAATTTCAGGTGTATGAATATTTCGGAGAATAATCTTGTGAAAAGTTGATTATAAATCCACATACATGAATATGAATGATTTTAGGGAGTGTATAATAAGACACATATATTTTATATTTTGAAAAATCTGGAGAGTATATATATATATATATATACACACACAAACACACACACACACACACAGACATTAAAAAGAAGCAGTATATATGCCAATCGAAATTCATCATGAAATATATATCTTCCACATATCCAAAAATATACATTTTACTAAAAATGGATTTATGTATAATGTTGTTCAACTTGGAAGCTCACACTTAGGTTGAATTTTCAGTTCCAACAGCGTTTAGGAGGAGTGATCTCTTCTCACAATTTGTATGTGCCAAGTCACCCACCTCAGAAGAAGGTACGTGTGATACCAGGTAGGATTCTATATGTGCATATAATAATACATGAGCTGAAAAAGGCTAAAGAGAGACAGGAATTGACATATTTCTTAACTTTAAAAACACATGGTGAACTATTTCAATAAACATTGACTTATTTATAACTCCTATCCTATATAATGAAAAAGGGAAGTCCAAATATACACCATGCCTCCTCTGAACTGCTTGTATTTCTATTCTGTTTGAGTTACTATTCTCCATCATATTAGGATTAGTAGTCAGAGTCTAGTAGGGTATGGGTTAGTGTCAGAGATTCATTATTCCGAATGGAAAATAGGAAAATAAACCCAATGTGTTTTCAAATATGTGCTACACAAAAATCTTCCCACTCTCATCCAGAACAATTCCTTGATATTACCCTTGCCTGAAGTAATGCACAATTAGAGGAGAAGAGTTAGAAAATCTGGGAATACATATCTGGAACGGAATATGCTCAGGAGTTCACAACCTTGGAGGTGGTAGAGGAGTTTTCAAAAGTAAGGGACAGGGTAAACACTCCACAAACATGGAGCTCTGCAGGCCTAAAGACATCTTGAGAAACTGCCTCTGAGTTTGGGCACTTGAAATATATGTTGTTGTCAGGAGCTTTAGCTTCCTATGTAGTGAGAGCACCAAAATTGGGTCTGCATCTATGTGACCTGGAGGACATGGTATCTTATTTTTCAATGAACATGAGGCAGCAGTGCTGAATTCTCACTTTGTAGGTAAACTGTGGCAACTGCGGTCTAAGTGTCTCTCCGTGTAGACTCTGAAGCCATTTGGTCATCCTCTAGTTTTCCTGGTGTGTCTTGCTGCTTCACTGGGAGTTGGGTATTTGCTTCACGAAATACAAGGAGTTCAACTGGGACATAATGCTGGAGGGAGTTCTGTCACATGCGGTGGGTCAGGGTCTGCAGGAGAATGCACCAATCAGGCTTCTATCTCACATAGCTTGCCCCCAGGCCCATAGCAACCTGATTCTGAACATTGCCCTGATCCTCTCAATATAACAAGATGCCTTAACATATAAGGGTCTGCTAGCTGCACCATGTCAGTCACAAGCCATTTGGAAGCCAATGGCAGATCCACATGGCCCCAACACAGATGTTTTATCACACACCTGCCCACCACTGCTCTAGACCCGCTACTAAGAAGGCTCCAACTTACTGGCATCTCTGTTCTACACCATTTTTCATGAAACCCAGTCAATCAACGAATTGTCTGGTATACTCATGATCAGCAAATGGACATCAAAAGGTTCTCCAGTGACACCTGGACATGAAAATTTCAAAAATTCCATGGTATTTATCTAGCCATTGTTCGTGGATGAATTTGGAGGCACTATGATTTTCAATTTATTCAGGAACCATTAAATGTTGAGGAAGCTCATTTTAATGAAAGCACAGGAGAACACACACAGGCAAGTCTTCTCAAAGAGTGGCCAAATGGTCACATGAAGCCAGGCCCATTGAGGTCTACAATGTGAGGTCCATGTGTGTTTTGACTCTCAACTATGGCTGCCAAGTTTGTCAGAATAAAATCATGTGATATCCTTGCTGAAATTCCCCGTGCCTTGTGGAAAGCCTTCCTGGGCACACATCTCAATTCCAAGGGTGACTCTCATGCATGGCCTCCTAAAATCCCAACACAACTCATGGCAATACTTCTCTGAGGTCAGTTCCAGAACTCAGTCTGTAAAAAGAATTACAGCAGAGTTCAAGCCCAGGTGGAGCCAGTCATCATTTCCAACCGTCAAACTAATAACCACAATTAAAACCAAAACACTTCCGCATGGCCCTCATCTTCTTCCATATAGACAGTCATTATAACCTCTGACTAGAGGTTTCCATGAGGGGCGCAGCCCAAGACAGTGTCCAAAATAAGCTCCCTTTCCCCTCATTTGCCTAAAGTCGGGGTGGCCTGAACACCTTCCTGTGAACCAGGAGTAATCGAGTAGGCCTTCCGTTAATACTGCTCTGTTTCTCCAATTTGAGGAATACTGACTGTGGGGTTTAGATTCTTTATGTGAATTAGAAACATGAGAAAACCCAAGCACCTATGGGCTTCCCTCTTCAGGGCTTTGAAGAACTCATTTGACCCAAAGGATCCCTATTCTCACTTGATGAAGTTCAGGAACCTTACAGAGGAAGGCGAGAGACTTCATCCACAATGACTGCTCTTTTGGCCATTTTGGGTTTGGATGAAAACATGGGATCCATCAGGTGCTGAGAATCTAACCACAGCCTCACACAGGGCCAAGAGTCTGATTCAGACACATCCATTTCCGAAGCAAATAAGCAAAGAGCCACAGTTGAATCCCATTCATTTCCATTGGAAACTGTTTTCTTCAGGCTTCACAAAGGAGTGGCCTGAGGGAAAGACCTTCCTGAAATTCAGGGCATCAAACAAGAGGTAAACAAAAGGCACAAAGCAGGGTTTCTCCACTGAGACTTTCCTGGTCACACTGATATCTGAGTTTTCTGAGATGCTCGCCATTGCCGTCAGTTATCCAGAACATGGCCATATCACAGAAATTGTAGGTGGTACATATCTTGGACACAAAACCATGAGGCTATTCTGGAGAGTGGCCAGAATTCAGGAAGAAAACAGAAACATTGGAAGATAGCAGGTGTTACCCTTCGATAAGGCAAGCCACAGTCCATTCATAAATTTGGCAGGATGAATGCCTGGAAGCTTTCTACTAGACAGGACACATCCATTGATGCATTCTCTTTACTAATGTCTACAATCACGGACAGAGTGGGATGCACAGATATAGAAGCACTTGACTTGTCAAACGACTTACTAGAAACAGTCAACGCCAATCCAAACAAACATCCTTTCCTACCTATTCTCAGGACATGAGACAAAACCAGAAACACACATCCACACCCACAAAGGCACCTCTTTTGCCCAAGTAGATCTGTGACTATCCGGAGTGTCCTCAGACTGATGGGCCATATTATATTCCCCCAAAATGGCCTCTCCTGTCTCAAATCTGGTCTCCTTGGCCAACTCTGTGAAGTAGTCAGGAGCCATGGGTGAGCCACTACCTGCTTTCTCAGAAAAGTCCCCTCTTCAGAGCTTTCCTGGCATTTGGCCATCCTCACATCAGTAGGAACTAAGAAAGACTGACTCTGTCCTTGGTAAATTGAAACAAGTGAGACCACTGGAACTGGGACTGCGAGTGCCTCTGGGTGTGTCTCTTCCTGGATCACAAGTTCAGAGAGTTCCATCGACAAGGAGGTGAGGTGAGGTCACTTCCTTCCGAAACTGAATGAGGTCACTGCCTTGGCAACCTCTTTGTCCTAACAGTTACTTCTAAGGGTCCCATGAGATGCAGGCTGCCCCTACTTTCTGTGACACTTTCACAAGTTAGAATGGTATATCAACCATAGGCACCTGTGAACAGCTCTTCACACAGGCCTTGTTTGGTCCATCTTCTCTATATTTAGAGGTTGATTCAGACACATCCCTTCATCATGACCAGGTTGTTTGCCATAGAATTTAACTTTTGCTTTCTCATGTCCTTCATAGCTGCCCATATCTTATCCAGGGGTCATTTCTGCATGGACCTTTGATGTTCTCAGCAGGTGGAAGATCCCCTACATTCCAGTATTGTAAGACCAACTCTGTCCCTCCTGTTTTGTAAAGTTAGATTGAGGGAACAGTGTATGTTTAGGGTTAATAACATGTTTTATTTGGGTTAAGAATCTCTCTGCCGGATGAATAATGGTATTGGGAACCTGTGATATTTACAAGAATATATAGCTGAAATATAAGTATAAAAACAGAAACCTAGTTAAGATTTGAAACGAGAAGGGCATTGGGCCCTTGAGTGGGATACTTAGGTTTTAATAATTTTCTGTATATATGTCTCAGATAAATTGAAATACAATGGCTTAGGACCTTATACCTTGGACGATTGATTGTCGAATTGAACATCGAGTCAAAATGCAATAGTCAGTAGGATTAGGAAGATAGTCAGTAGGTTTAGAAATAAGAGTGAGTATAGGATTTGGACCAAAATTTCTTTAGCAATAGGGTCTAGGGTAGACAGTGAATGTATAGGTCACCAAATGTGAAGTGTCAGACACAATGATGAACTGGGGAAAATATGTAGGAAAACAGATATCAATTGAGATATTAGGAAATCAGGCAAAGTATAAAGTGAGTGATAGGATTAGACATTTTCAACAGGCTCGAACTATAATATATAATCTTAGGAAGAAACAAATATGTAGTCACCAATAGGATTTACATCTGAGAGCATTTGGCAACCTGGACATTGTTGTTTTAGTAATCCATGCTCACTTTCCATTTAGGGTTTGATACAATCATGATTGTGACCTTTGCTTTTTGTGTCCAGAATATTACTGTGATAAAAATATATATATAAATATATATATAGATAAGGTGATATGAGTAATTCTTCCACCATTTCTGGGAGCAATATTTTGAAGAGGTATAAATTAGTATTGGGGGGACAAAGAGGTGTACACTGTGTCTTTGAATATAGAGATAATGCATTAATAGACCATACTGTGAATAAATAACATAACTGGTTCCAACATTAAATAATGCATTGAACGGAAATGTGAAAATATACAGAAAATCTTTTATTGATATACATACATTTATTCCAACCAGCTATACATCTAATGATAATATTAATGTTATGGTTTATCTTGAAGAGTGTGTGAGTTTAGCTTCGAAATTGATTATGGAAATCGAAAATGATGTGTTTGGAAAGAAGTCTCATGAAAAGACCAGTCAAGTAACATGGAGGAATACATGTGTTATGAAGCAGGAAGTGACTGAAAGTGAAACAAATTCCTATAAATTTGTGAACTTGTGGATGAAATATATATCTTATGATGTGCAAAAACTGAAGAAATAATAATGTACCAGTGTTGAATTATAATGAACGTCAAAATAGAAATCATGTCCTATAGGAATCTACTTGCATTGATGTTAAACTGGGTCATTTACTCTAGAAATATTAGGATTTGTAAGCACCATTTATTGAAGTTACTTTTCAGAACTGGAAAACAAATATGTATTTCAGGTGGATGAGTATTTCTGAGAATAATCTTGTGAAAAGTTGATTATAAATCCACATACATGAACATAAATGAATTTACGGAGTTATATAAGACACATATATTTCATATTTTATAAAATGTGAAGAGTGTGAATATATATATATATATATATATATATATATATATATATATATATATATTTGTATATATATATATATTTATATATGTATTTATATATATATATATTTATATATATATTAAAAAACCACAAAAAATACATTAAAAAGTATCAATATCTATATGCCAATCGTAATTCATCATGTAATATAAATCATCCACAGATGCAAAATTATTTATTTTACTAAACATGGATTTATGTATAACATTGTTCTACTAGGAAGCTCACCCATTGTTTGAATTTTCAGTTCCAACAGCGTTTAGGAGGAGAGATCTCTTCTCACAATATGTTTCTGCCAAGTCAGCCAACTCATAAAAATGTACGTGTGATACCAGGTAGAATTCTATATGTGCATATAAAAATACATGTGCTGAGTAGGCTACAGAGAATGGGAGACAGGAATTCACATATTTGTTAACTTTAAAAACACATGGAGGACTATTTCAATTAAAAATTGACTAGATTTATAAAACCTACCCTTTATCGTGCAAGAGGGAAGTCCTACTATACACCATGCCTTCTCTGAAATGCTTGCATATTCATTCTGCTTGGGTATTTTTCTCCATCATATTAGGATTAGTAGTCATATTATAGTAGGGTATGAGTTAGTGTCAGGGATTCAGTATTTCGAATGGAAAATAAGAAGAAGAATCCAATGTTTATCAAATATGTGCTTCACAAAAAATTTTTCTACTCTCATCCAGAACAATGCCTTGACATTACCTTCGCCCCAAGTAAGACACAATTAGAGGAGAAGAGTTAGAAAATCTTTAAATACATATCTGAAATAGAAAATGCTCAGGAGTTCACAACCTTGGAGATGATAGAACAGTTTCCAAAAATAAGGGACAGTGTAAAAACTCCACAAACATGGAGATTTGCCTGCCTAACGACGTCTGGAGAAACTGCCTTTAGGTTGGGGACTTGAAATACATGTAGTTGTCAGGAGCTTTAGGTTTCTTTCTAGTGAGACCATCAAAGATGGGTCTTCATCTCTGTGATTTGGAGGATATGGTTATAATTTTCCAATGAACATGAAGCAGCAGTGCTGAATTCTCTTTGTAGTGAGAGCATCAAAGGTGGGTCTGCATCTATGTGACCTGGAGGACATGGATTCTTATTTTACAATGAAAATGAGGCAGCAGTGCTGAATTCTCTCTTTTTATGTAATCTGTGGCCACTGGGGGCTAACTGTCTCCCCACGTGGACTGTGAAGCCATTTCATCATCCTCCACTTTTCACAGTGTTTCTTGCTGCTGCACTCGGAGTTTGGTACTTGCTTCAGGAAATACAATGCGTTCAACTGGGACACCATGCTGGAGGAAGTTCTGTCAAATGTGGTGGGTCAGGGTCTGCAGGATAATGCACTAACAGGGCTTGTATACCACATAGGTTGCCCCCTTGACCAAAGCAACCTGATTCTGAACATTGCCCTGAAACCTCTCCATATAACAAGATGTCTGTACATATAAGGGTCTGCTAGCTGCACCATGTCAGTCACAGCGATTTGGAAGCCAATAGCAGATCCACATGACCCCACAACAGATGTTTTATTACACACTTGCTCACCACTGCTCTAGTCCCACTACTAAGAAGGCACCAACTTAATGGCATCTCTGTTCTCCACAATTTTCATGAAATCCAGTCAATCAATGCACTGTCTGGTACAGTCATGATCAGCAACAGGACATCCAAAGGTTCTCCAGTGCCATCTGGTCATTGGAATTTCAAAAATTTTATGGTATTTATCTAGTCAATTTTCAAGGATGAAGTTGGAGGCATTGTGGGTATCAATTCATTCAGGAATCATTCAATGGTGAGGAAGCTGATTTCAATGAAAGTTTTGGAGAACTCTCACAGGCAAGTCCTCCCAAAGAGTGGCCAAAAGGTCACAAGAATCCAGGCCCACTGAGGTCTACAATTGAGGTCCATGTGTGTTTTGACTAGTAAATATGGCTTCAAAGTCTTTCAGAATAAAATTATGTGATATCTTGGCTGAGATTCCCAGTGCTCTGTGGAAAGCCACCCTGGGCCTAGTTCCCAGATTCCAAAGGCGAATCTCATGTGTGGCCTCCGAAAATCCCAACACAATTCATGGCAATACTTCTTTGATGTCTGATCCAGAACTCAGTCTTTCAGGGGAATGACACCAGAGTTCAAGCCGAGGTGGATCCAGTCATCTCTTCCAACTGCCACACGAATGACCACAATTTAAACCAAAATACTCCCACATGGCCCTCATCTTATTAAATATAGACACTCATCATAACCTGTGGCTGGAGGTTTCAAAGCGGGACACATCCCAAAAGAGTGTCCAAAAAAATCTCCCTTACCCCTCATTTGCCTAAAGTCAAGGTGGCATGGACACCCTTCCTGTGAACCTGGAGTGATCCAATAGACCTGCCGTTAATACTGCTCTGCTTCTTCAATTTGAGGCCTACTGATTCTCAGCGATAGATTTTTTATGTGATTTGGAGTCATAAGAAAACACAAGCATCTCTTCAGGGCTTCAAAGAACTCATTTGACCCAAATGATCCCTATTCTCACTTGATAGAGGTCAGGGACCTAACAGAGGAATGCAAGAGACTAATCAACAATGACAGATTTTTGGCCATTTTGCTTTTGATCGCACACATGGAATCTATCTTTAGATTCATCATGTGCTGAGAATCTAAGCCACAACCTCATACAGTGCCAAGAGGCTGATTCAGACACATCCCTTTCCAAAGCAATTAAGCAAAGAGCCACAGGTTATGCCCATTTATTTTCATTTGAAAACTGTTTTATTCAGGCTTCACAAAGGGGTGGCCTGAGGCAAAGACCTTCCTGAAATTCAGGGCAATAGAACCATAGGTAAGCAAATGAACCAAAGCAGGGTTTCTCCACTGAGAGTTTACTGGTCACACTGATATCTGAGTTTTCTAAGATGTTCCCATTCTCTACAGCTCTCAAGTATATGGACATGTCACATATCTTGGAGATGGTACATATCTTGGACACAAAACCATGAGCCTATACTAGAGAGTGTCCAGAATTCAGGAAGAAAACATTAACTTAGGAAGTTAGTAGGTGTTGCCCATCCATAAGGCACACCACAGTCCATTCATCAATTAGGCAGAATAAATACTGGAGAGTTTTCTACTAGACAGGACACATGCATTGATGCATTCTCTTGTCTAATGTCTACAACCACAGACACAGTGGGATACACAGACATAGAAACACTACCCCTGTCAAACGACTTATTAGAAACAGTCCACTCCAATCCAAACAAAGAGCCTTTCCTACCTATTCTCAGAAATTGAGAGAAAACCACAAACTCACACCCACACGCAAAAAGGCACCTCTTTAACACAAGTAGGTCTGTGACTATCCAGAGTGTCCTCTAACTGGTGGGCCATACTATGTTCCCCTGAAATGGCCTGTCCTGTCTCAGATCTGGTCTCCTTGGGCAACTTTGTGAAGTTTTCAGGAGCCAGTGGTGAACCAATACCTGCTTTCTCAGGAAAGGTCCCTCTTCAGAGCTCTTCTGGCATTTGACAATCCTCATATCAGTAGGTACCAAGGAAGACTGACTCTGTCCTTGGTAAATCCAAACAAGTGAGACCACTGGAACTGGGACTGGGACTGGCTCTGGGTGCCTGGCTTCCTGGATCTCAAGTCCAGAGATTTCCATCACCAAAGAAGTGAGGTGAGGTCACTTCCTTCAGGAACTGAATGAAGTCACTGCCTTGGCCACCACTTTGTACTTACAGTTGCTTCCAAGGTTCCCATGAGATGGAGGCTGCTCCTACTTCCTGTGACACTTTCACAAGTTAGAATGGTATATCAAGCATAGGCACCTGGGAACAGCTTTCCACGCAGGCATGGTTTGATCAGTCTTCTCTACAATAGGAAAGGAGAGGCTGATTCAGACACATCCCTTCATACTGACCAGGTTGCTTGCCATGGAATATGACTTTTGATCTCTTAGGTCCTTCATAGCTGCCTGCAACTTCTCCAGGGTATCATTTCTGCCTGGAACTTTGATGTTCTCAGCAGGTGGAAGACCCCCTACATTACTATTGTAAGACAAACTCTGTCCCGGCTCATCTGTAAACTTAGTTTGAGGGAACAGTGTATGTTTAGGGTAATAACAGGTTCGATTTGGGTTAGGAATCATACTGAGGAACAAACAATGGTATTGGGAACTTGCGATATTTACAAGAATATATTGGTGAAATATATGTATGAACACAGAAATCTAGATAAGATTTGAATCCAAGAAGGTCATTGGGCTGTTGATTGGAATACTTAGCTTTGAATTATATTCTGCATAGATGTCTCAGATAAATCAATATACAATGGCTTAAGATCTTGTACCTTGGATGATTGATTGTAGAAGAGATCATCCAGTCAAAAAGGTATAATTGGTAGGATTAGGAAGATAGTCAGTAGATTTAGAAAAAAAGAGTGAGTATAGGATTTCGACCAAAAGTTCTTTAGCAATAGGATTTCGGATAGAGAGTGAATGTAAATGTCAGCACATGTGAAGAGTCAGTCACAATGATGAACTCGTGAAAATATGTAGGAAAGCAGATATCAATAGAGACATTAGGAAATCAGGCAAAATACAAAGTGAGTGATAGGATTAGTCATTTTCAACAGGGTTGAGGTTCAATATATAATCTTAGGAAGAAACAAATATGTAGTCACAAATAAGATTGATTTGAGAGCATTAGGCAACGTGGACATGGATGTTTTTAGTAAACCATGCTCACATTCCATTTAGGCATTGGTGAAAGGTTAATAAAATAGGTACTTGTCACTTCCTGTTTTTCTGTATGCTTAACAAAACACTGTTGGAAACTTGAGGACTGTTTGCTAATCTTGTTTCCAGAATGTGCTGTCCCCAACTGCCAAACTGCAGAATACACACCCTCACCCGTTTGCACGCAAACCTCCCCCTTGCCCTGACCCATCAATAAACTTCCCTCCCTGCCCTCTCCAAGGAAAGTATATAAGCTCTGCTTAAGCTGTTTTCATTGCTCTCTGCTCTATTCAAGTGACCTCTGAGCCCCAGAAAGCTGGTCTCCCAATAAACCCTTTACTGTTGAATGAGACATTCTCTTGGTGGTCTCTTCCTCTGTCGCTCACCCGATCTTTACATCTGGAGGCACCAGCGAGATCCAGCAGCGGCGGACGAAAGACCCCCAAGGGGCTCCTTTCAGGGTAAGTAAGGTGACTCTTTCTGGTTTCAGGTTGCAGGTTAGGGTTTTGCAAAATCGCTATCGGTGTTGAGCATGAGCTCTCTCTGACGGTGGCTGACAGACGTGTCACAGAGCCACAGGCCACATCCCTGGGGGACGCCCCAGAGGACTCAGGAAATCAAGGAACAATAGTCTCCTCGACTCTGTGATATTTTGTTTTGGATTCGGTATTGCCAGCCCATCAGGTTTTGAGGGCTACTCAGTCCTTGTCTCAGTATTGGACGTCCATTGTCTGTCTTTATTGTCTTGTCTTGTCTGTGTAGTATGTCGTTGCTTTCACTGTTTGTGTATCTCTCATTTTGGGACAGAGCACTTCAACACTTCTCTCCCTGACCCTTGATCACTGGACCAAAATCTGCTTAAGGGCCCAGAATCTTTCTTTTTCATTAAAATGCTGGACCTGGCAGACTCTCTGTGCCTCAGAATGACACACCTTTGGAGTTGGATGGCCCCCAGAAGGATGTTTCTACTTCCCACTAATTTGAAAAATCAGAGATATTGTCTTTCAGCTGAGGCCACATAGCCATCCAGATCAACAGCCATATATCTTAACTTGGCAGGACCTCTGCAAATCTCCTCCTCCATGGGTGAAGCCTTTCCTTGTCCCTGCCTACGCTCCTACTCCTTCCACCACGATTCTATCTCTCAAACCCTCTGCTCCTCCTCCTCCACCCTCTGTTCTCCCTGAGTCTCAAGATTCTACTGGACTCTCCTCCTCCTTCTTATCCCCTGCCCTTGTCCCCAACCCCCAACAACCTCTAAGTGATTCCCCTGCTGACTCTGCTTCTCTGCCATTGGAGGAAGTTAGGCCGGCCCAGTGCCCTCCAGATGACTCCCCCGCGTCACACACAGCCCCTCCTTCCCTGGAGGAAGCTGGCCCGGCTAAAAGAACTCAAAGAACTACCTGGGGTTTTCACACTTGCCTACTTGGGATGACTGCCAACAAATCCTAGGAACTCTCTTTACGGCAGAGGAATGAGAGAAAAACCTCCTGGAAGCTAAAAAATATATTCTCGGACCAGATGTGTGACCAACACAACTTCCCAACATAATCAAAGCCAGCTTCCCCTTGAATTGACCCAACTGAAACCCCAACACCTTTGAAGGTAGGGAGCATCTGTCCACTTATTGCCAGGCCCTAATAGTGGGTTTCCAATCGGCCGCTAGGGAACCACCTAATTTGGCCAAGGTAAGAGAGATAATTTAAGGGCCTGATAAATATCCCTCTATGTTTCTAGAGAGAATTATGGAGGCATATAGGAGATTTACTCCTATTGATCCTCAGGCAGAGGATCAAAAGGCATCTGTCATGATGGCCTTCATTGGGCAAGCTGCCCTGGATATTAAAAGAAAGTTACAACTCTTAGAGGGATCACAAGATATGACTTTGGGAGATTTAGTCAGAGAAGCCGAGAAAGTATACTATATGAGAGAAACAAAGAGAAAGAAAGGGAGCAAAGGGAAGATGAGAGATGAAAAAGACAGACTAAGGCATTGACTAAGGTCCTGGTCACAACAATAAATAGGCCAGAAATTAACAAACAGGAAGACAGGAACGGAAACCTGGGCGCATGCCAGAGGCCACCCCTGGCCTCAGATCATTGTGCCTACTGTAAAGAAAAAGGTCACTGGGCCAAAGAGTGCCCTAGAAAAGAGACAGCCACGACAGCCAGCCATTCTAACTCAAAAGGATGACTAAGAATGTCGGGGCTCAGATACCTTCCCCGAGCTCAGGGTAACTTTTGAAGTGGAGAGGACCCAGGTAAACTTTGAAGTGGATACAGCAGCAGTATACTCAGCCCTTAAGGCCCCACTGGGCACACTATCAAATAAAATGTCTCTAGTTCAAAGGGCTAATGGCAGTAAATATCAGACATAGACAACTAAGAGGACCATGGACATGGGGAAAGGAAAAATCCATCACTCCTTCCTAGTAATCCCAGAATGCCTGGCCCCGTTAATGGGCAGAGATCTGCTCAGTAAGCTCCAGGCCAAAACAACTTTTAACCCCGAAGGCCCCAAAATGAAATTTCTAAATCCTTCAGTAAAAACTCCTATAGTCTTGGCTTTATAAATGTCAGCAGAAGATGAACATCCACTCTTCACACCCCCCAAGACTGCTCAAACAAGCAAGCTACCCCAGAAATGGATAACAGATTACCCAGATACCTGGGCAAAAACGGCTAGGTTAGGCCTAGCCGTGAAACAACCTCCAAGAACAGTGGAGTTAAAAACCTCAGCCTCCCCAATCAATGTCAAACAATATCCTCTGAGCAGAAAAGCTAAAGATGGGATTAGGCCCCATATTCAGAAATATCTGGCCTTAGGGTACTAAGGCCCTGTCAATCGGCCTGGAAGACTCCCCTGCTCCCAGTAAAAAAAGCCAGGAACCGGGGACTATCCCCCGTTCAAGACCTAAGAGAGATTAATAACAGAGTGCAGGACATTCACTCCACGGTAACTAATTCATACAATCTGCTTATCACTCTGAACCCTTAGCAGAAATGGTATACTGTTCTGGACTTAAAAGATGCTATCTTTTGTTTGCCTCTTCATAAAGATAGTCAGTTGCTGTTTGCTTGCTAGTGGGTAGACCCAGAAACTGGAACGTCTGATCAAGTAACTTGGACTAGACTCCCACAGGGGTTCAAAAACTCTCCCACTCTCTTTGATGAAGCCCTCCACAGAGATCTCAACAACGTCAGAACTACACACCCCAAAGTCACCCAGCTTCAATACGTGGATGACCTGCTACTGGCAGCCAACACCAAAGAAAACTGTGAGTCTGGGACCCAAGCACTATTATATGAGCTTGCTCAACTCGGGTATAGAGCTTCTGCCAAATAGGCCCAAATTTGCCAGCAAGAAGTAATCTTCCTGGGCTATTCCCTTAGGGGCAGTAAACGATGGCTCACTGAGCCCAGAAAACAAACGGTTGTGCAGATACCACCCCCATCTAGCAGCAGACAACACAGAGAGTTTCTTGGGACTACTGGGTTTTGCAGGTTATGGATTTCTGTGTTTGCGTCCTTAACTTCTTCTTTATACCCGCTGTTAAATGGAGATACCCAATTCCAATGGACCCCTGAGCACCAGAACGCTTTTGATAACATCTAACGACACTGGCACTGAATTCCTCAACTTGACAGAGCCAAGCCTGCAATTTCAGAAAGCCCTACACTACGTTAAAAATGTACATTAATTCACACACCTTGGTTCAAAGAAACTGCAGGCATTCCTGAAGGATCAAGAACAGAGTTTTCCACTAACCCACTCACAGCAAAAGGAAATAACTGAACAGGTAACAAAAGTCTGTCCGGTCTGTCAATATGTTAATGCTTATCTTTCCAATCTTTCCGCAGGAAAGCACCTATTAGGAACCAGACCAGTACAATTCTGGGAAGTGGACTTTACTGAAATTAAGCCAGCAAGGTATGGACTTAAATATCTCCTAGTCTTTGTAGATATATTTTCAGGATGGATTGAAGCCTTCCCCACAAAAAAGGCACAATTGGTGGTCAAGAAGATCCTGAAAGATATTTTTCCAAGACACGGCCTGCCTAAGGTAATAGGGTCTGATAATGGCCCGGCGTTCATGGCCCAGGTAAGTCAGGGGTTAGCCAGGACACTGGGGATAAATTGGAAGTTACATTGTGCTTATAGACCCCATAGCTCAGGACAGGTAAAAAAAATAAATAGAACCATTAAAGAGACCTTAACGAAATTAAGCTTAGAGAGCGGCATAAAAGATTGGACTATGCTCCTGCCTTATGCACTGTTTCATGCAAGAAATACTCCCTCTATTTCTTTGTGTAACCTCACCCCCTATGAAATTCTTTATGGAGCCCCTCCTCCAGTAAGGGACCTAACCCCAACTCTAAGACCTAGTGATCCCCTCCACAACCCCTTGTTTGACAGACTTAAAGCTCTTGAAAGAAATCAGCGATACCTGTTGAAACAGCTGGCCACTGCCTACCAACCTGGTGAAGAGGGAACTCCACATCGATATCAAATAAGAGACATCCTCTACATAAGACAACATCAGGTGTCATCCCTGTAACCCCGCTGGACAGGACCATACCAGGTTCTACTTATAAAACCTACAGTGGTAAATGTAGAAGGAATCAATTCCTGGATCCTAATTCTTATCTCAAGCCTGCGCCCTGTCCAGACTCTGGCTGAAAAACTGGAAAAGACTGGAAACCCTTTCAAATTGCATATTCGCCATGTGGATAAGGCTATAGACTCTCCCCTTGTCCACCAGTAGTCCTTACCCTCATCAGCCCGTTCATCAGCGATGGCTGATCACAAATCTTACTAGACAAGAAGTATGGTCTATCTCGCATACAGCCCCCTTAGGGACCTTGTGGCCATCTCTCCACCCAGAATTTGTCAGCTGGCTATACGTCTTTTATATTGGGATATCTCTGATGAAGAGGATCCAACTAAAATTCCATTAAATCCCTACTGTACCACAGATAATGGAAACAAACATTATGGATCTAGGGACACGCGAGCCAGATGCAGGTTGGCTAGCCTAGAATACTATGTTTGCCCGGCAGACTATCAAAGCCACAAACAGCCATGGCTGTGTGGGGGAAAAGCGGACTTCTTCTGAAAATAATGGGGATGTGAGCATACAGGGGCTGCCTGGTGGAACCCAAACTCCTCATCAAATTCAGTACACAGCATTGGCCATATTACCAATTAGACAACCAAAACTGATGGCCCCCAGAGGGGTCTCCAGATCCTCAAATTCTGTGTGACTTTTTCAACTTCGGCAAGTGTTCAAAAAGATCCATCAATTGGGAATTTCCTTCCAAGGAAATTCCCCTATGTTTATGCCTTTTCCCTCCTTTGCTCACATCCTGAACTATGCTTCTCCAATACATCCTCACCCCCCGCCTTCTTCTCCAGACTCCGCAGTCACTCTCACATGAGCAACCTGATTTCTCCCCTCCAATTACTAGATCAAAAACAAAAACCTCCGCTGGATCTCATACCATTGCCTCCTTGCTGAGGTAGCAGGTACTGAGGTACCCTTCCACCCACTCACTCCTCTCTTCTCCTGTCAGTGCACGCACCGGGTCCCACCAGGTCCTCTTACCAGCTAACACAAAGCTCAAACCAGCTGAGGAGTGCCCTAAGACGCCTATCCAAGATGTAATGAAAATGGCCTTTAAAGTTGCTTTGTCATCACTGAAAACAGGTTACAAAGAATTTAAAGTCCCTCAAAGGCTTTTTGGGATACTCACTCCCATCCTCCCCTCTGCTCTACCTGTTCTACTGCTCAAGTTTTATTGCCAGGAAAATCCCAAACCCCTTTCCCATTATTCTTTTATATCTCTTTTTCCTTATTCTCAGAACCACGGAGCTGCTCTCACCCCCCACCTTCCTTGTCTTTCCCTCTGTTCCAATCCCACAGAAAAATCTTAAATGGCCTTCTCCAGAAGCCTTGATCATGGCTGACTTTAGGACTTTCAGCAACAGAGGCCCTATACAAGAGTTCAGTGTAGATAAACTTCCTCTTTTTGTGTTGCTTTGTTCTACTTGGCCACTGGCTGGAAAAATCAGCACTCCTAAGCTAGACACCCCCTTACTATTTTTTCACAAAATATGTGAACAAGGCCTCTGGCGTTGAGCTGGGGCTTCCAGAGATGGCTACATTTCTAAGATAAAGAAGTTACCAACTGGGCTCCATGGTAACAGCTGGCAGGAAGAAAAAAAAAGAAAAAAGCTCTCCCCCTACAAGGTGTCCTTTAAAAGTTAACTTTCCCAGAGCAGAGGAAAAAAAACAGAAACAAAAACTGCTTTTTGTGAACTTCTGCAGACTGTGAATTTCTGAGCCCCTTACGTTTCATGTTGGGTACAAAATTCTGAAACTACCTAAACTTGGGGTTCAGGGGATTAAAAGATTACAACAGAAGCAATGCCCTCTAAATCTGGTTACAACCAAATAGGACTGTTTCCCTGTCTTCTGTGCTATCTTAGGTGCCTTGCCTTGTCCGTCCTTACAACAGTATAATTCTATATACTTAAACATTGTTTATGTTTTCATAAAATGATCAACATATGGCTGTTGCATGAGACAGTCTCTTGTGGTCTCTTCCTCTGATTAAGTATGTAATGGTGCAGATGTTTCCCAGAGTCCTCTATCATGACGCAGGATCATTTAAAGTTCCAATAGGGGCGCATACAACCTGGTTCCACCAGGAACCCGTATCCCTCACTTTCTCCATCCTATTGGAGAAATAGGAGTTGCTATTAGGAATAGGAGTTGCTGCAGCGGTGGGCACAGGAACCACTGCCCTAGTCCATGGGACACAACAAATGACCCAATTAGAAGTAGCAATAGACCAAAACTTAAAGATATTAAAAACCTCCATCACAGCTTTACAGGAATCTTTAACCTCTCTCTCTGAAGTTGTTTTACAGAACAGGCGAGGGTTCGACCTCCTCTTATTGAGAGAAGGGGCCTTTGTCCTGCATTGAGTGAAGAATGTTGTTATTATGCCGACCATACTGGAGTTGTAAAAGAATCTATGATTAAATTAAGAAGACGCCTTGTAGAGCATCAACAAGAGAGAGAGGCCCCAAAAGGGTGGTTTGAGTCTTGGTTCACAGAGTCCCTCTGGTTAACTACGCATTTATCAGCCCTGGCTGGTCCATTAATAAACATCATATTATTGCTAACTGTGAGACCCTGTTTGCTCAACCGTGTAGTTTCCTTTTTCCAAGCTCAAATTGGACAAGTTAAACTTATGGTAATAAGAAAACAATATACCACACTAGCAGACATAAAATGTGACACCCCCAATGATCACTTTAATGATTAAAAGTAACCAAAAGAAGAAGTGGGGAATGAAAGGTTAATAAAATAGGTACTTGTCACTTCCAATTTTTTGGTATGCTTAACAAAACATTGTGGATATCTTGAGAACTGTTTGCTAATCTTGTTCCCTGAATGTGCTGTACCAACTGCAAAACTGCAGAATGTACTCCCTCACCTGTTTGCATGCAAACTGCCCACTCGCCCTGAGCCATCAATAATCTTCCCTCCCTGTCCTCTCCAAGGAAAGTATATAAGCTCTGCTTAAGCTGTTCTCAGGGCTCTCTGCTCTATTCAAGGGAGCTCTGAGCCCCAGCATGCTGGACCCCCATAAACCCTTGGCTGTTGCATGAGACAGTCTCTTGTGGTCTCTTCATCTGACACTCGCCTGACCATTACATTGGTAAAATAATAAGTGTGACCTTTGCTTTTCGTGTCCAGAATATTACTGTGATAAAATGTACATGTAGATAAGGTGACTTGAGTATATCTTCCACCATTTCTGGGAGCAATATTTTGAAGATGTACAAATTAGTATTGGGTGTACAAATAGGTGTACCCTGTGACTATGAATATAGAGATAATGCAAGAATAGACCATACTGTGAATAAATAATATAATGGGTTCCAAAGTTAAATAATGCATTCAATTTATATCTGAAAATATAAAGGAAATCTTATATTGATACACATACATTCATTCCAACCACTGATACATCTAAAGGTAATATTAGGTTTATGGTTTATCATGAAGAGTCTGTGAGTTTTGCTTCAAAACTGATTATGGAAATTTAAAATAATGTGTTTGGAAAGAAGTCTCATGAAAAGACCATTCAAGAAACATGGAGGAATCCATGTGCTCTGAAGCAGGAAGTGATTGAAAGTGAAACAAATGCCTATAAGTTTGCTAACTGGTGGATGAAATATATATCCTATGATGTGCATAAATTGAAGAAATAGTAATGTACCAGTGTTGAATAAAAATGAACATTAAAATACACAACATGTCCCATAGGAATCTACTTGCATTGAGGTTAAACTGGGTCAGTTACTGTATAAATATTAGTATTTGTATGCAACATTAACTGAAGTTAGTTTTCAGTACTGGAAACAAATATGTATTTCAGGGGGATGAATATTTCTGAGAATAATCTTGTGAAAAGTTCATTATAAATCCATATACATGAATATGAATGAATTTACGGAGTGGGTATAAGACACATATATTTCATATTTTGAAAAATCTGGAGAATATATATATATATATATATATATATATATATATATATATATATACTTCTTGTGTGTGTGTGTGTGTATATACATATATATATATATACACACACACACACAAACACACACACAGAGATATTAAAAAGAGCAATATATATGCCAATCGAAATTCACCACGAAATATATATTATCCACAGATCCAAAAATAATCTTTTTACTGATCATGGATTTACGTATAGTGTTATTCAACTAGGAAGTTAACCCATAGGTTGAATTTTCAGTTCCAACACTGTTTAGGCGCAGTGATCTCTTCTCACAATTTGTATCTGCCAAGTCAGCCACCTCACAAGTATGCATGTTTCATACCAGGAAGGATTCTATATGTGCATATAAATATACATGTGCTGAATAAGCTACAGAGAAACGGAGACAAGAATTCACATATTTCTTAACTTAAAAACACATAGAGACCTATTCCAACAAAAAATTGACTAGATATATAACTCCTACCCTATGAAATGCAAAAGGAAAGTCCAAATATACACCATGCCTCCTCTGATCTGCTTGTATTCCTATTCTGTTTGGGTTATTTTTCTCCCTCATATTAGGATTAGTAGTCAGAGTCTAGTAGGGTATGTGTTAGTGTCAGGGTTTCAGTATTTCGAATGGAAAATTAGATAAGGAATCCAATGTGTATGCAATATGTGCTACACAAAATTATTCCCACTCTCATCCAGAACAATGACTTGACATTACCTGTGTGGGGAAACACTCCACAAACATGGAGCTCTGTTGGCCTATAGACTTTTTGAGAAACTGCCTCCAAGATTGGGCACTTGAAATATATGCTATTCTCAGGAGCATTAGCTTCCTTTCTAGTTAGACCATCAAAGCTGGGTCTGCATCTATGTGACCTGGAGGACATGGTTTCTTATTTTACATTGAACTTGAGGCAGCATTGCTGAATTCTCTCTTTGTAGGTAAACTGGTGCCACTGGAGGTTAAGTTTCTTCCCATGTGGACTGTGATGCTATTTGGAATTCCTCCACTTTTCGTGGTTTTTATTGGTGCTGCACTGGGACTTTGGTATTCGCTTCATGAAATACAACAAGTTCAACTGGGAGACAGTGCTGGAGGGAGTTCTGTCATGTGTTGTGGGTCAGCATCTGCAGGAGAAAGCACCAACCAGGCTTCTATCCAACATAGCTTGCCCCCTTGTCCATAGCAACCTGATTCTGAAAATTGCCCTGAAATCTCTCCAAATAACAAGATGCCTTTACATATAAGGGTCTGCTGGCTGCACCATGTCAGTCCCAAGCCATTTAAAAGCCAATAGCACATTCACATGGCCCCACCACAAATGCTTTATCACACACTTGCACACCACTGCAATAGGCCCACTACTCAGCAGGCTCCAACTTACTGGCATCTCTGTTCTACACCATTTAAATGAAACACAGTCAATCAACGCTTTTGCTGGAACACTCAAGATCAGCAGCAGGACATCCAAAGGTTCTCAAGTGCCACCTGGTCATGGGAATTTAAAACATTTCATGGTATATATCTTCCCCGTTTTTCAAGGATGAAGTTGGAGGCACTGTGGGTTCAAATCATTCAGGGACCATTAAGTGTTGAGGAAGCTAATTTCAATGAAAGCTCTGGAGGACTCTCACAGGCAAGGCTTCCCAAAGAGTGGCCAAAGGTCACATGAAGCCAGGTACATTGAGTTCTACAATGTAAGGTCCATGTGTGTTTTGACTTTCAACTATGGCTGCCAATTATTTCAGAATAAATCATGTGATATCCTGGATGAGATACCCAGTGCTCTGTGGAAAGCCACCCTGGGCCTAGATCTCAGTTTCCAAGGGTGACTCTCATGCGTGGCCTGCTAAAATCCCAACAAAATTCATGACAATACTTCTCTGAGTTCAGTACCAGAACTCATTTTCTAAGGGGAATCACTCCAGAGTTCAAGCCCAGATGGACACAGTCATCTCATTCAACTGCCACGCAAATGACCACAATTAAAACCAAAACACTCCTTCATCGCCCTCATATTCTTCCACATAGACACTCATCATTACCTATGGCTGGAGTTTTCCATGAGGGGTGGAGCCCAAGACAGTGTCCAAAATAAGGTCCCTTTCCCCTCATTTGGCTAAAGTCATGGTGGGCTGGACACCCTTTCTGTGAACCAGGAGTGGTCAAATAGGTTTGCCTTTAATACTGCTCTGCTTCTCCAATTTGAGGCCTAATGACTGTCAGGTATAGATTCTTAATGTGATATGGAGTCATGAGAAAACCCAAGCACCTATGGGCTAGCCTCTGCAGGGCTTTGAAGAGCTCATTTGAAAGAAAGGATCCCTATTCTCACTTGATGGAGATCAGTAACCTAACAGAGGAAGGCAAGAGACTTCATCCACAATGACTGAACTTTTTGCTATTTTGGTTTTGGATGTACAAATGGGATCATTCTTTGGATCCATCAGGTGCTGAGAATCTAATCCACGGCCTAACACAGGGCCAAGAACCTGATTTAGCCAAGTCCCTTTCCAAAGCAATTAAGCAAAGAGCCACAGGTGATGCCTATTCAATTCCATTTAAAAACTGTTTTCTTCACGCTTCACAAAGTGGTGGCTTGAGGCAAAAACCTTCCTGAGATTCAGGGCAACAGAACAATAGGTAAGCAAAAGGCCCAAAGCAGTGTTTCTCCACTGATATTTTCCTGGTCACACTGATATCTGAGATTTCTGAGATGCTCCCCATTCCCTTCAGCTATCCAGTGCACGGCCATGTCCCAGAGCTTGGAGGTGGTACATATCTTGCACACAAAACCATGAGCCTATTTTGGAGAGTGGCCAGAATTCCTGATGAAAACAGGGACTTAGGAAGGAAGTAGGTGTTGCCCTTCCCTAAGGCAAGTGACAGTCCATTCATAAATAGGGTAGGATGAATGCTGGGAAGCTTTCTACTAGACAGGACACATCCGTGATGCATTCTCTTTTCTAATGTCTACAACGAAGGACACAGTGGGATACACAGATATAGAAACACTCACCTTGTCATAAGTCATACTAGAATTTGTCCACTCCAAACCAAACAAACCGCCTTTCTTACCTATTCTCAGAACATGAGACAAAACCACAAACTCACACCCACACCCACAAAGGCACCACCTTCCCCCTAGTATGTCTGTGACTATCCAGAGTGTCCTATGACTGGTGGGCCCTACTATGTTTTCCTGAAATGGCCTGTCCTGTCTCGGGTCTGGTCTCCTTGGCCAACACTGTGAAGTTGTCTGGAGCCAGCGGTTAGCCACTACCTGCTTTCTCAGTAAAGGCCCCTCTTCAGAGCTCTTCTGGCTTTTTCCATCCTCACATCAGCAGGTACCAAGAAAGACTGACTCTTTCCTTGGTAAATCCAAACAAGTGAGTCCACTGGGACTAGTACTGCAACTGGCTCTGAGTGCCTGGCTTCCTGGATCCCAAGTTCAGAGAGTTCCATCACCAAGGAAGAGATGTAGGTCACTTCCTTTAGGAACTGAATGAGCTAACTGCCTTGGCAACCACTTGGTCCTAAGAGTTGCTTCCAAGTGTCCCATGAGATGGAGGATGCCCCTACTTACTGTGACACTTTCACAAGTTAGAATGGTATATCAACCATAGGCACCAGGGAACAGCTCTCCAAACAGGCCTGGTTTGGTCCATCTTCTCTATATTAAGAACAGAGAGACTGATACAGACAAAACCCTTCATCCTGACAAGGTTGTTTGCCATTGAAGATGACTTTTGCTCTCTCAGGTCCTTCATAGCTGCCTACAACTTCTCCAGAGTTCATTTCTACATGGATCTTTGAGTTTCTCAGCATGTGGAAGATCTCCTACATTCCTGTATTGAAAGACCAACTCTGGGCCTGCTCTTCTGTAAAGTTAGATTGAGGGAACAGTGTATGGTTAGGGTTAATAACAGGTTCGATTTGGGTTAGGAATCATTCTGCGTGATGACTAATAGTATTGGGAATCTGCAATATTTACAAGAATATATAGGTGAAATATAAGTATGAAAATATAAATCTAGGTAAGATTTGAAGCCTAGAAGTGCATTGGGCCCATGATTGGTATACTTAGCTTTGAATTACATTCTGCACAGATGTCTCAGATAAATCGATATAAAATGGGATAGGACCTTCTACCTTGGATGATTGAATGTCGAAGAGAACATCCAGTCAAAAAGGCATAGTCGGTAGGATTAGGAAGATAGCCTGTAGGTTTAGAAAAAAGAGTGATTATGGCATTTGGACAAAATTCTTTAGCAATAGATTTTTGGGTAGTGAGTGAATGTCAGTGTCAGCACACGCGAAGGGTCAGTCACAATGATGAACTGGGGAAAATAAGTAGGAAAGCAGATATCAATAGAGACATTAGGAAATCAGGCAAAGTATAATGTAAGAGGGTTAGACACTTTCAACATGGTTGAGGTTGAATATATAATCTTAGGAAGAAAGACATATGTTGCCTCCAATATGATTAACATTTGAGAGCATTAAGAAACCTGGACATGGTTGTTTTTAGTAATCCATGCTCACTTTCCATTTTGCTTAGGTGAAAGGTTAATTAAATAGGCACTTGTCACTTCCTGTTTTTCTGTATGCTTAACAAACCACTGTTAAAATCTTGAGAACTGTTTGCTATTTTGTTCCCAGAATGTGCTGTCCCCAACTGCCAAACTGCAGAATATACTCCCTCACCCGGGTGCACACAAACCGCACACTCGCCCTGACCAATCAATAAATTTCCCTTTCTGCCCTCTCCAAGAAAAGTATGTAAGCTCTGTTAAAGCTGTTCTCAGGGCTCTCTGCTCTATTTAAGTGAGCTCTGAGCCCCAGCATGCTGGAACCCCAATAACCTCTTTGCTGTGGCCGAGTGAAAATTGTATACTGTTCTGTACTTAAAAGATGCTTTCTTTTGCTTGCCTCTGCATAAAGATAGTCAGTTGGTGTTTGCTTTCGAGTAGGTAGACCCAGAAACCGGAACGTCTTTTCAACTAACTTGGACTAGACTCCCACAGGGGTTCAAAAACTCCCCCACTCTCTTTGATGAAGCCCTTCACAGACATCTCTACAACTTCAGAACTACACACCCCGAGGTCATTCTGCTTCAATATGTGGATGTCCAGCTACTGGCAGCCAACACCAAAGAAAACTGTGAGTCTGAGACCCAAGCACTATTATCTGAGCTTGCTCAACTCGGGTAGAGAGCTTCGGACAAAAAGGCCCAAATTTGCCAGCAAGAAGTAATCTTCCTGGGGTATTCCCTTAGGCACGGTAAATGATGGCTCACTGAGCCCAGGAAACAAACCGTTGTGCAGATACCACCCCCATTTAACAGGAGACAACATAGAGAGTTTCTTGGGACTGCTGGCTTTAGCAGGTTATGGACCTGGGTTTGTGTTCTTAGCTGCTCCTTTATACCCGCTGTTAAATGAGAATGCCCAATTCCAATGGACCCTTGAGCACCAGCAAGCTTTTGATAACATCTAAGAACACTGACAATGAACTCCTCAACTTCAGTGAGCCCAGCCTGCAATTTCAGAAAGCCCTACACTACGTTAAAAATGTACATCAACTCAATCAACTTGGTTCAAAAATACTGCAGGCATTACTGTAGGATCAAGAACAGAGTTTTAGACTAACTCACTCACAGTGAAAGGAAATAATTGAATGGGTAACAAAAGCCTGTCAGTTCTGTCAATTGGTTAATGCTTACACTTCCAAGCTTCCTACAGGAAAACAACTATGAGGAATTAGACCAGGACAATTCTGGGAAGTGAACGTTACTGAAATTAAGCCAGCAAGGTATGGGCTTAAATATCTCCTAGTCTTTGTAGATACATTTTCAGGATGGATTGAAGCCATTCCCACCGAAAAAAAAAAAATAAATAAAAGAAAACCGGCACAAATTGTGGTCAAGAAGATCCTGAAAGATATTTATCAAAGACACGGCCTGCCTAATGTAACATGGTCTGATAATTGAAGACCCTTCGTGGGCCAGGTAAATCAGGGGATAGCCAGGACCCTGGGGATTAATTGGAAGTTACATTGTGTTTATAGACCCCAGAGATCAGGACACGTAAAAAAAATAAATAAAACCATTAAAGAGACCTTAACGAAATTAAGCTTAGAGACCGGCATAAAAGATTAGACTATGCTCCTGCCTTATGCACTGTTTCATGCAAGAAATACTCCCTTTGTTTCTTTGTGTAACCTCACCCCCTATGAAATTCTCTATGGGGCCCCTCCTCCACTAAGAGACCTAACCCCGACTCTAAGACCTAAGGATCCCTTCCACACACCCTTGCTTGACAGACTTAAATCTCTTGTAAGAACTCAGATATACCTGTGGAAACAGCTGGCTACTGCCTTCCAACCTGGGGACGAGGGGAATCCACATTGATATCAAGAAAGAGACTTCCTCTACATAAGATGACATCAGGTGTCATCCCTGGAACCCCGCTGGAAAGGACCATTCCAGGTGCTACTTATAGCACCTAAAGCAGTAAAAGTAGAGGGAATCACTTCCTCCATCCATGCGTCTCATCTCAAGCCTGTGCCATGTCCAGACTCTGGCTGGAAACTGGAAAAGACTGGAAACCCTTTCAAATTGCATATTCGCCACATGGGTAAGGCTATAGACTCTCTCCTTGGCCACCCGTAGTCCTAACGCTCATCAGCCCCTACTGCAGCGATGGCTGATCACAAATCCTATTAGATAAGAAGTATGGTCTCTCTTGCATACAGCCCACTTAGGGACCTGGAGGCCATCTCTCCACCCAGACATTTGCCAGCTGGCTATAGGTCTTTCCTATTAGAATATCCCTGATGAAGAGGATCCCATTAAAATTCCATTAAATCCTTTCCGTACCATAGATAATGGAAACAAACATTATGGTTGTAGGGACAGGCAAGCCAGATGCAGGTTGGCTAGCCTATATTAGTATGTTTGCCCGGCAGACTATCAAAGCCACAAACCGCCACGGCTGTGTGGGGGAAAAGCCGACTTCTTCTGTAAGTCATGGGGATTTGAGCATACAGGGGCTGCCTGGTGGAACCCAAAATCCTCATCAAATTCAGTACACAGCATTGGCCATATTACCAATTAGACAACCCAAACTCATGGCCCCCAGAGGAGTCTCTAGATCCTCAAATTCTGTGTGACCTTTTTAACTTCTGCAAGTGCTCAAAAGGGTGAAAGGAAATTCCCCTATGTGAAGGCCTTTTTCCTCTTTCGCTCACATCCTGAACTATGCTTCTCCAATAGTTCCTCAAACTCAGCCTTCTGCTCCATACTCTCTGCTGTCAGTCCCACCTCAGCAAACCTGATTTCTCTTCTCCAATTACTAGATCAAAAACCGAAACCTCCGCCGGTTCTCAGAGCATTGCCCCCTTGCTGAGGTAGCAGGTACTGAGGTACCCATCCACCCACTCACTTCTCTCTTTTCCTGTCAGTGCCCACAACGGGTCCCACCAGGTCCTCTTACCACCTAACCCAAAGCTCAAACCAGCTTAGGAGAGCCCTCAGACCCCTATCGAAGATGTAATGAAAATGGCCTTTAAAGTTGCTTTGTCATCACTGAAAACAGGTTACTAAATTTTAAAGTCCCTCACAGGCTTTTTGGGATACTCACTCCCGTCTTCCTTTCTGCTCTACCGTTTCTACTGCTCAATTTATGTTGCTAGGAAAATCCCAAAATCCTTTCCCATTATTCTTTTACATCTCTCCTTCCTTATTCTGAGATCCACGGAGCTGCTCTCACCTCCCGCCTTCCCCATCTTCCCCCTCTGTACCAGGCCCTCATAAAAATCTTCACTGAACTTCTCCAGAAGTCTTCACCATGGCTGACTTTAGGACTTTCAGCAAAAGAGTCTCTATAAATGAGTTCAGTGTAGATTAACTTCCTCTTATTCTGTTGCCCTGTTCTACTTGCCTACTGGCTGGAAAAATCATCACTCCTAAGCTAGACACCCCCTTAATAGTTTTTCACAGAATATGTGAACAAGGCCTCTGGCCTTGAGCTGGGGCTTCACAGAGATGGCTACATTTCTAAGATAAAAAGTTACAAACTGGGCTCCATGGTAACAGTTGGCAGGGGGATAAAAGAAAAGGGAAAAAAAAGCTCTCTGCCTCCCAGGTGTCCTTGAAAAGTTAACTTGCCCACAATAGAGGAAAAAACAGAAAAAAAAAGCTTCGTTTTGTGAATTTCTGCAGACTGTGAACTTCTGAGTCCCTTCTCTTTCATGTTGGGTACAAAATTCTAAAACTACCTAAAATTGGGGTTCAGGGAGTTAATTGATTACAACAGAAGCAATGCCCTCTGAATCCGGTTGCAACCAAATAGGACTGTTTCCCTGTCTTTGGTGCTATCTTAGGTGCCGTGCCTTGTCCGTTCCTACAACAGTATAATTCTATATACTTAAACATTGTTTATGTTTTCATGAAATGGTCAACAGATGTGATTAATTGTGTAATGGTGAAGATGTGTCCCAGATTGCTCTATAATGACCCAGGTTCATTTGAAGTTCAAACAGGGGGGCATACAACCCGGTTCCACTGGGAACATATATCCCTCACTTTAGCCATCATATTAGGAATTGGAGTTGTGGCAGGGGTAGTCACAGGAACCACTGCCCTGCTCCATGGTACACAACAAATGACCCAAATAGAAGCAGCAAGAGACCAAAACTTAAAGATAATAGAAACCTCCATCATAGCTTTGCAGGAATCTTTAACATCTCTCTCTGAAGTTGTTTTACACTCAAGTTGAGGGTTGGACCTCCCCTCCATGAGAGAAGGGGGCCTTTGTGCTGCATTGATGTAATAATGTTGTTTTGATGCCGACCATACTGAGGTTGTAAAATAAAAGGATGCCTTGAAAAGCGTCAACGAGAGAGAGAGGCCCAAAAAGGGTGGTTTGAGTCTTGGTTCACACAGTCCCCCTGCTTATCTACGCTTTTATCAACCCTGGCCTGTCCAATAATAATCCTCATATTATTTCTAACTATAAAACCCTGTTTGCTCAACCATGTAATTTCTTTACTCCAAGCTCAAATTGGACAAGTTAAACTTATGGTAATACCCCACTAGCAGACATAGAATGTGACACGCCCCAATAATCACTTTTATGATTAAAAGTAGCAAGAAGAAGAAGTGCGGAATGAAAGGTTAATAAAAAAGGTACTTGTAACTTCCTATTTTTCTGTATGCTTAACAAAACACTGTTGAAATCTTGAGAACTGTTTGTAATCTTGTTCCCAGATTGTGCTGTCCCCAACTGCCAAATTGCAGAATGTATTCCCTCACCCAGATTCACACTAACCGCCCACTCGCTCTGACCCATCAATAAATTTCTGTCCCTGCCCTCTCCAAAGAAAGTATATAAGCTCTGCTTAAGCTGTTCTCAGGGCTCTCTGCTCTATTCCTGTGAGTATATTCAGAAGGAGTATAAAGTGAGTGACAGGATTAGACATTTTCAACAGGCTTGAGGTTGAATACATAATCTTAGGAAGAAACAAATATGTAGTCACCAATAGGATTTATATTTGAGAGCATTAGACAAAGGTGAAATGGATGTTTTAGGAATCCATGCTCACTTTCCACTTAGGATATGGTACAATCATAAGTGTGAACTTTGCATTTGTGTCCAGAATATTACTGTGACAAAATGTATGTGTAGATCAGGTGCATGAGTATTTCTTCCACCATTTCTGGGAGCAATATTTGAAGACTATAAATTATTATTGGGGGTGCAAATAGATGTACCCTGTGTTTATGAAAGTAGAGATAATGCATGAATAGACCATACTGTGAATAAGTAATGTAACTGGTTCCAACTTTAAATAATGGATTGAATTCACATCTGAAATTATACAGGGAATCTTATATTGATATACAATCATTCATTCCAACCAGTAATACATCTAATGGTAATATTAGGGTTATGGTTTATCATGATGTGTGTGAGTTTTGCTTCAAAAGTGATTATGGAAATTGAAAAAAATGTGTTTGGAAAGAAGTCTCATGAAAAGACCAGTCAAGAAACCTGGAGGAATGCATGTGTTCTGAAGCAGGAAGTGATTGAAAGTGAAACAAATGCATATAAATTTGTGAACTTGTGGATGAAATATATATATTATGAAGTGCAAAAACTGAAGAAATATCAATGTACCAGTGTTGAATGAAATTGAACGTCAAAAGACTCATCATGTCCCATAGGAATTCACTTGCATTGATGTTAAACTGGGTCAGTTACTGTAGAAATATTGATATTTGTAACCACCATTCGCTGTAGTGAGTTTTCTGTTATAGAAAACAAATATGTATTTCAAGTGGATGAATATTTCTGTGATAAATCTTGTGAGAAGTTGATTATTAATCCACATACATGAAAAAGAATGAATTTTGAGAGTGTATATAAGACACATGTAATTCATATTTTGAAATATTTTTAGAGTGTATATATATATATATATATATATATATATATATATAAACACACACACACACACACATACATCACATACATACACACAAAATACACACAGATATTAAATAGTAGCAATATATATGAAAAACGTAATTCATCATAAAATATATACCAACCACAGATGGAAAAATAATATTTATTTTACTGAAAATGGATTTATGTATAATGTTCTACTAGGAAGCTCACCCATAGGTTGAATTTTTAGGTCCAACAGCGTTTACGAGAAGTGATCTCTTCTCACAATTTGTATCTGCCAAGTCAGGCACCTCACACAAATGTACGTGTGATACCAGGTAGGATTCTATATGTGCATATAAAAATACACGTGCGGAATTGGCCTAGAGAGAAAGGGAGTCAGGAATTGACATATTTGTTCATTTTTAAAACACATGGAGAAATATTTTAATAAAAAATTCACTAGATTTATAACACCTACCCTTTATCTTGCAAAAGGCAATTCTAGTATACACCATGCCTCCTCTGAAATGCTTGTATTTCAATTCTATTTGGGTTATTTTTCTCCATCATATTAGTATTAGTAGTTAGAATCTAGTAAGCTATGGGTTAGTGTCAGGGATTCAGTATTTCGAATGGAAAATTGGAAAATGAATCCAATGTATATGCAAATATGTGCTGCACAATAATCTTCCCACTCTCATCCAGAATAATGTCTTGACATTACCTTGGCCTCAAGTAAGACACAATTAGAGGAGAAGAGTTAGAAAATCTGTGAATACATATCTGGATTGGAAAATGCTCAGTAGTTCACAACCTTGGAGTTTGTAGAGGAGTTTCCAAAAGTAAGGGACACGGTTGATAAACCCAACCTAAGCTTTTATTAAAATTAGGAGCCATCTTTCCACAAAACCATGAAAAGATAATTTTGGCTTTAGTATAAATTACTGCAAATTCTGAACCTGCTTGAAATGCCTGCCCGTGCCTTGAACTCCCCCATGCCTAGCTCTCTGACCAGATCGCAGCCCTCTCTGAAACTTCAGTGACACCTCATAAATAATGGCCTTCCCTGACCATACAACGACCCTCTCTGAGGCTCTAATGGTCCTCATAATTTCTGATTCTAGGGCCAGCAAAAAAAAATGTAAACAAAAATTAGTGTGATGCTTATCAAAATTCTGTTTTCTGTAACGCCCCTTTTGTGTAACTTTCTGGGCTATAAAGCTGGGCTGTAGGAGAGGTGGGTTTGCTGTCTTGTTTCCACTATTTTGAGAGGAAGATGCAGCCCGGCCACTGAAAATAATAAGCTTGTCTTAATTTGACTTTAATTGGAGTCAGTGGTCTTTTCTTGAATCGTGGTCTAACATTTTGTAGTTCCGCAGCGAGATGAACCTGCCCCAACAGATCACAAGACCAGACTGCTGGAAATTCTGAAGCTGGCCTTCCCTCCAGGGCTCCGTCCTGGAGAGGCAAGTTCCAAGGCCTTGGAGTGAGCTTTTGTTCCGGGGAGAACTGCAGTGAACCACCGCACTAAAACAATTAGCAAGCTCATGGTGGAGGAGGCCTCCATTGGTAAGTAGCACCTATATAACATTTGATATCTGGTAAAGGGAGATCTCTTCTGATGACAGAGAGGTGGCCTGGGGAGGCACACATATACTCCTGTCTGGGACAGTAACGAGAATCATTCTGTCCTCTGTTCTATTCTGTAGTGAATTCCTCTGAAAGGGTAGAGAGGTGCCAACAGACACACAGAAGTTCCTATCCCGGAGCATTAGCAAGATGTTCCATTGCTCCTCTGTTTTTCTGTTTCTGTGCCGAGTTTCTGGTTTTTTTGTGTTTTTTTTTTTCTGTGTTTTGTGTTTTTTTTTTCTGTGTTTTTTGTTTGTTTGTTTTTGTGTGTTTTGTTGTGTGATTTCTGTGGAAAAAACTTAAGGATATTTGACATGAAAATGGGTAATAAAGCATGTAAGGCTGACATCCCTTTGAACTGTGTTTTAAAGAACTGTGATGAACTTTACCCCCCTTTGTTAAGCAGGATAAGAGAAGCCACTAGCAGGCTGCCTGGAGCACACACACTGCACAGGGCAATGCCTGCTGGGGACGTAAGAACTGAGTATCTCCCAGGTTAACAATTGAAACTCCTTTAAAACCCCTTGTCCCTTCAGACAAAGAGAGTTACAACCTTTGGGCAGAGACCCCTGTGTTTTTCCTTTGTTAGCAAAGCAGTAAAACTCCCTTTTTCTTTTTCTCAAACCCTGTCCTCATTATTAAATTGGCATGAATTGACTTCAAATTCAGGAAGTGAACTTTAAGTTACAAATTTTGGTACCCCCCACCGCCCCGGAAATTTTTGAGAGCTGACTACTGAAATGTTAGGAGATGGAGCGTGCTTGGGGTGGAACAAAACCAGAAGAGCTAATCCTGTAAGTATAAGGAGGGACTGAGCGACTCCCAGCAGCTGCCAAAGCCCTGTTTTTTCAGAGAATTACCTCCTTCCTTCCCTGCACTGTAAGGATTATGCCACCTCTGTTTTTTTTAAAAAAGAGAAAAAGAAAAAGGGTACACTAAATGCAGTAAAGTAAGCATGGAGACCCTTGATATTACATTTCAGGTTGTCCCTCTGTGAAAACATCTGGTTCCCTTGTGGGGACATCTATGGTTCCACTGGTGTAGTTGATTTTTCTCTTATCTGCTCTGTTTTAAAGGCTTCTGTCTGTCAGCCATATTCTGGAGCTCCTTTCTGTCTGTCTTGTGTCTTTTTTTCTGGCCCTTTAAGACATGTGCAATGATATGTTGATATTATAAATTGTTTCTTGGGAATGATCTTAGCTGAATGTGTGTCTAAATGATGATGTTTTATTGTAACAATCTGGTATCTGAATGGGTTTTTAAAGCATTGCACAATCTTGCAGTTAAAAGTCGGGTTTAGGTAATTGTTTAGTTTATGATTTCAGATAATTCATGTCAGAGAACTTAAATAGTTAGGATGGAAAACTAAACAACACAACTTCCAAGTTGGCAAGTAACTTCCCAATCATTCAGGCTATTTTTCACCAATTTTGAACTGGGTAGCCTGGGAAAATGTCACTGTGTGTAGCAGTGCATTAAATTGGACAAGGATAGTAAATCATAGTATGGTATCTGTTGACAAAAAAAAGATGTAAAGATATAAAATTTTGTGAATTGTATCTTAAACTTGTATGATAATTTTCAACATCCAAACCTGAATATTATGGTTGAAATGCCTTAGGCCTGAGGTGTCTGCTCAGATTAGCAGCTTTTCCCTGTTCCTTCTGGACCTCAGCCAGGACTTATGTTGAAATGCAAATGAAAGAAGCCTGCTAAATTAGTAGGAGACTGATCTGAGGCCTAAGAGAAAAAAAAAGTTAAATTGTATGGTATTTACTAATTAATTACCAGTCATTTTTTCTAGAACTCTTATTTTTTTCCTTAGATTCTTTATTTTTTTGAGCTCATGATTTTGATCCTACAGACCTAGGTTAATGTTTTTCTGATCAGTTCTATCTTTGACCAACTGTGGAGTTTTTGATACATTGCAATGGATATTTCACCTGTGAAAAGCTACAAGACCTTTACTATTATTATGTGTACACGCTGTTGTTATGTGTTGTATATCTATATATACATATGTCCGTATATCATATATTTGATACACAAATTAACATATATAAAGTGCACTCATAAAAACAACGCTCATAAAAACAAATTTTACAAAGTGGATCTAAAGATCTTTAATTCACGTGATTTAAATTGTTGAATTTAAATTGGATAAACAGATAAAAATAAATGTCTTTAAAACTCAGCTTACAAGTTTTTCTAGGTGTTCAAAAATCTAATAAAATATTAATGTCTACAAAAATTCTAATGTGACTTGGTTCTAGGACTTTTCCTTCAACAAAAAAAAAATGGTTTACAATCTTCAATACATTTGTCTAATATTTTGATAAATAAGTAAGTAAATTTGATATGGGATTACTCATTCATGAGTACTTTTGTTACATATCTGATTGATTTACTAAGGTCTGTAGAAGTGTGTAATAAAGTCTGTATAAGATTGTAAAAATCAGTCGTGTGTTAAAGAGACAAAAATTTCTGAAAACATAAGTTTACCCATAACATTGTGTTTTATTAAGTTTTATTTTTTCTAGAGCAAGCAACCATAAAAATTAAACAACTGATTAAATAAGAACTGTTATTTTAGAGCCCTGTACTGCCATTTCTTTAAAAGCTAAACTTGCTTAATGTAGAAACATCAATGTAATTGTGATGCTATTAATGTGCTCCTATCTTTCAGGTATACAAGTCTGTAAGGTAGAAACTTTAAAAGAGCATTATACCAAGCTTGTGTTCTGAAGTTGTATAGTAAAAAAAATATATTGGGCATTCATTTACCAGTTTTCAATAAGATATGTAAAGTTTTATGTTACTTTTTACATTGGGGAACAATTTAAATGTATTTTTATGTTAATGAGAGCCTTATCTATGCAAAGGTTAAAAACTTTCAGTGTTTATTAAATTCATGTTTTAAATGTGATATCCTATGGTGTTAGCTAATGTTCATGTGACCTCAAACAATTTATATAAAATTTGTAAAATGATATTTAAAAAAACAAAGTTCATCTTTAGAACTAAAACACTTAATATTTATAAAGAGCCCTGCCTTACCTGAGATAAGGCTCTGTGTCCCATATTACTACATGTGAGAATGACTATGAAAGCTGTAGGTAAGATTATGTTTCATTTAAAGTTATGTTCAAAAGTTGTTTTGTTTTCTGTTAAGATTACTAGGATCTCAAACAGGGGATATAATGTATAACTCAGCTAAAAAATTCAGGGGAGCTATTACACGAACTAAGTATTTTTACACTTGTTAAAAAATTTTATTTTGTAATTTCCTTATAAGTGATCTAAAGATTCCCTGTTAGTGTTTTACAGAAGTGTTGCTTTAAGAACACAGCATGGGTTAATTTAAGAAAATAAGTCATCACCTACAAGACACCTACAATACAGATCCCAATTAATAAAAAGATAAATAATTATAAACTTATAGACATTAAACCCCAGTACTCTTAATATAAGGCTGTTAAAATTTATTTCCTGGATAATTAAGATTAGGATTTAAAATTAAATTTACATGAAAAGAGCCAAGAAAACCAATATTTGGCTCTTGCCCTCTGAGTCAGTCTGAATCCACTGAACAGGGGACTTCTCTAAAAGCTTTCCAACTCTGGGCCTCATAACCTCCCAATCAGGGAGATTAATGAGACCACTGGAAAACAGAAAGCCAATCAGTGCATTTTCTACGAAGAAGAGAGTCATCAGAGAAGGGAGACATCTTTGATGCTTCCGAGGGAAGCCCCATGGTCAAGCAAGACCTGGACCCACCTAGCGCAAATGGCACCAGCAGAACTGAGAAGCTGCTCTCAAGTTTCCCCAGGAATGACTTTCATAAAACTCAGCTAATGTTAACAATAGATAGAAACAAAAGTCAGTTTGACAGCTTCATCTTAAACACTTAGCAAAGAGAGTTAAAACCAAAATACAGCCATTCCTGACATTTTAAATAATACTAATTATAATAATAATAATAATAATAATAATAATAATAATAATAATAATATTTTAAGGTATTCACTTTATGTTATCCTCCCAAAATAAGTAAGACTGGAGGCCACAAAGAAGGATTCTCAGTCAGCAATGCCTGATAACTATAAAAAGTGACTATCAAGAGGAGTGCCAGAGGCACAAATTTTAAGTTTAAGGCCTACAGATATTCCTAACCTACACAGGTAGGCTTGGTGTTTGCTAGTATGATTATCCAGCCCTGAGTAACAGAATTAAAGGTTTCTCTATTACACACAAAGGTCATACTAGTAAAAGAATTTTGCAAGATCAGATGACATTAAATTATTAAACTGTATCTTATGGGGAGGGACAAATGTAACACTAAATGTTAAATATTAAGTTGACATTCTGATAACTGGGGATATTAAAGCCTGCTGAGGGAACTTCTATACAGTGACATGTTCCAGCTGCTGCAACATTTTTTCAGTACTCATGGTTTTTGTTTCTCACATAGAAGAACCCAGCCCCAGATGACTTTACAACCTGTTCTTCCCCAACCAGACTTCAAACCGAACTGATTTCTAAAAGGCAACCCATGTCCCTCAACTGACTTCTAAAAGACAAGTCATGTCCCATATGCTGTGCCCACTCACGTCACCCTCTCTCAGCTCTGAAGACGCCAAAATGAGTGACGCCTCTCGTCTAACAACTATGGAGCCAAAAATAAATAGACTATCAATATAAGTAATTAATTATGTCAGGTAAAATCAGGAATCCAGTTTTGGGTGAGTTCTAAAAATTTGGAGACTGTTACCTGAGGAATTAAAATTCCCTCAGTGCTCTTTTCCTACCCTATCAAAGATTTGGAAGGGGCACATTAGAAAGGGGGAATGATAGACCCAACATGATCATTTATTAAAATTGGGAGCCATCTTGCCACAAAACCATGAAAAGATAATTTTGGCTTTACTATACATTACTGCAAATTCTGAATCTGCTTTGAATGCCTGCCCATGCCTTGAACTCACCCATGCCTGGCTCTCTGACCAGATAGCAGCCCTCTCTGAAACTTTAGTGACACCTCATAAATATTGGCCTTCCCTGGCCAGACAACGACAGTCGTTGAGGCTCTAATGGTCCTGATAAATTCTGATGAGGGGCCAGCAAAAAACAAAAAATGTAAACTAGCATTAATGTGATGCTTCTCCGAGTTCTCTTATCTGTAACCCGCCTTTGTGTAACTTTCTGGGCTATAAAGGTGGGCTGTAGGAAAGGTGGGGTTGCTGTCTAGTTTCCACCATTTTTAGAGGGAGAGGAAGCCAGTGGAAATAATAAGCTTGGTTTAATTTGATTTTAATTGGAGTCAGTGGTCTTTTGTCATGTCCTGGTCTAACAGGTAAACACTCCACAAATATGGAGCTCTGCCGGCCTAAAACTTCTTGAGAAACTGCCCCTGACCTTGGGCACTTGAAATATATGTTGTTGTCAGGAGCTTTAGCTTCCTTTGTAGTGAGACCATCAAAGCTGGGTCTGCATATATGTGACCTGGAAGATATAGTTTCTTATTTTCAAATGAACATGAGGCAGCAGTGCTGAATTCTCTCTTTGTTGGGAAACTGTGGCCACTGAAGGCTAAGTGCCTCCCCGTGTGGACTGTGAAGCCATTTGCTCATCTTCCACTTTTCATGGTGTTTCTTGCTGTTGCACTGGGAGTTTGGTATTTGCTTCACAAAATACAAGGAGATCAACAGGGACTCAGTGCTGGAGGAATTTCTCATACGTGTGGTGGGTCAGGGTCTGCAGGAGAATACACCAACCAGGCTTCTATCCCACATAGCTTGCCCCCTTAACCATTGCAACCTGATTGTGAACATTGCCCTGAAACCTCTCCATATAACAAGATGGCTTTATATGAAGAGGTCAAACGTATAAGGGATTACGCGCTGCACCATTTCAGCCACAAGCCATTTGGAAGTCATTGGCAGATCCACATGGCCCCACCAGAGATGTTTTATCACACACCTGTGCACCACAGCTCTGTGTCACTATTCAGCAGTCTCCATCTGAGTTTGCCTAGATCTCAGTTTCCAAGGGCGACTCTCATGAGTGACCTCCTAAAATCCCAACACAATTCATGGCAATTCTTCTCTGAGGTCAGTTCCAGAACTCAGTTTCTAAGGGGAATCACACCAGAGTTCCAGTCATGGTGGCCAAAGTCATGTCTTCCAACCGCCACAAAAATGACCACAATTAAAACCAAAACACTCCCACATGGCCCTCATCTTCTTCCATATAGACACTCATCAAATTCTCTGGCTGGAGGTTTTCATAAGGGGCGCAGTCCAAGACAGTGTCCAAAATATGCTCCCTTGCCCCTATTTTCCCTAATTCAGTGTGGCCTGAACACCCTTCCTGTGAACCACGAGTGATCAAATATGCCTGCCCTTATTACGGCTTCACTTCTCCAATTTGAGGCCTAATGACTGCCAGTTATAGATTCTTTATGTGAATTGGAGTCATGAAAAAAACCCAAGCATCTATGGTCTAGCCTCTGCAGGCATTTGAAGAACTCATTTGTCCCAAAGGATCCCTATTTTCACTTGATGGATGTCAGAAATATTACAGAAGATGGCGAGAATCTTCATACACAATGACTGCTATTTTGACCATTTTGGTTTTGTAGCACACAGGGAATCTTTCTTTAGATCCATCAGGTGCTGAGAATCTAAGCCACAGCCTCACACAGGACCAAGAGGCTGATTAAGAAACATCCCTTTCCAAAGCAATTAATCAAAGAGCCACAGGTGATGCCAATTCATTTCCATTTGAAAACTGTTTTGTTCAGGCTTCACAAAGGGGTGGCCTGAATCAAAGACCTTCCTGACATTCAGGGCAATGGAACAATAGGTAAGCAAATGGCCCAAAGCAAGGATTCTCCACTGAGACTTTACTGGTCACATTCATATCTGAGTTTTCTGAGATCCTCCAATTCCCTTCAGTTATCATGTACATGGCCATGTCACAGAGCTTGGAGGTGATACATATCTTGGACACAAAACCATGAGCCTAGTCTCGAGAGTGGCCAGAATTCAGGAAGAAAACAGCAAGGTAGTAAGATAGTAGGCATTGCCCATCCATAAGGCGAGTCAAAGTCCATTCACAAATTGGGCAGAATGAATGCTGGGAAGCTTTCTACTAGACAGGACACATCCATTGATGCATTCTCTTTTCTAATGTCTACAACCACGGACAAAGTGGAATACACAGACATAGAAACACTCGCCTTATCAAACAACTTACTAGAAAAAGTCCACTCCAAACCAAACAAACCGCCTTTTCTACCTATTCTCAGAACATGAGAAAAAACCACAAACTCACACCCACACGCAAAAAGGCACCTCCTTCCCCCAAGTAGGTCTGTGACTATCTGGAGTGTCCTCTGACTGGTGGGTCATACTATGTTCCCCTGAAATGGACTATCCATTCTCAGATCTGGTCTCCTCGGCCAACTGTGTGAGGTTGTCAGGAGCCTGTGGTGAGACACTACCTGCTTTCTCAAGAATGACCCTGGCATTTGGCCATCCTCACATCAGTAGGTACCAAGGAAGAGTGACTCTGTCCTTAGTAACACAAAACAAGTGAGCCCACTGGGACTGGGACTGGGATTGGCTCTGGGTACCTGGCTTCCTGGATCCCAAGTTTAGAGAGTTCCATTAGCAAGGAAGTGAGGTAGGTCACTTCCTTTAGGAACTGAATGAGGTCACTGCCTTGCCAAACACTTTGTTGTAACAGTTGCTTCCAAGTGTTCCATGACCTGGAGGCTGCCCCTACTTCCTGTGACACTTTCACAAGTTAGAATGATATATCATTCATAGGCACCAAAGAACAGCTCTGCACAAAGGCCTGGTTTGGTCCATCTTCTCTACATTAAGTAGAGAGAGGCTGATTCATACACTTCCCTTCATCCTGACCAGGTTTTTTGCCATGGAAGATGACTTTTGCTCTCTCACGTCCATCATAGCTGCCTACATCTTCTTCAGGGATCCTTTCTGCATGGACCTCTGAGGTTCTCAGCAGGTGGAAGATCCCCTACATTTCTGTATTTTAAGATCAGCTCTGTCCCTGCTCTTCTCTAAAGTTAGATTGAGGGAACACTGTGTAGTTAGGGTTAATATCAGGTTTGATTTGGGTTAGGAATCATTCTGTGGGATGAATAATGGTACTGGGAATCTGTGATATTTATAAGAATATAGACGTATGATTCAAGTATGAAAAACAGAAATCTAGGTAAGATTTGAAGCCCAGAAGAGAATTGGGCCCTTGATTGGGATACTTAGCATTGAAATACTTTCTGCACAGATGTCTCAGATAAATCGATATACAATGGCATAGGACGTTGTACCTTGGATGATTGAATGTCAAAGAGAACCTCCAGTCAAAAAGGGATAGTTGTTAGGATTAGGAAGATAGTCGGAAGGTTTAGAAAGAAGAGTGAGTATAGGATTTGGACCAAAGTTCTTTATCAATAGAGTTTCAGTTAGAGAGTGAATGTTAATGTCATTCCATGTGAAGAGTCAGTCACAATGATGAACTGGGGAAAATATGTAGGAAAGCAGATATCAATAGAGACATTATGAAATCAGGCAAAGTATTAAGTGAGTCATAGGATTAGGCATTTTCAACAGGGTTGAGGTTGAATATATAATCTTAGGAAGAAACAAATATGTAGTCACGAAGAGAATTGACATTTGTGAGCATTAGGCAACCTGGACAAGAATGTTTTTAGTAATCCATGCTCACTTTACATTTAGGCTTTGGTGAAATTACATAAAATAGGTAGTTGTCACTTTCTGTTTTTCTGTATGCTTAACAAAACACTGTTGAAATCTTGAAAACTTTTTGCTAATCTTGTTTCCAGAATGTCCTGTCCCGAACTGCCAAACTGTAGAATGTATTCCCTCTCCCGTTTACACGCAAACCGCCCACTCGCCCTGACCCATCCATAAACTTCCCTCCCTGCCCTCTCCAAGGAAAGTATATAAGCTCTGCTTAAGCTGTTCTCAGGGCTCTCGGCTCTATTCAAGTGAGCTCTGAGTCCCAGAATTCTGGACCCTTGGCTGTTGCATGAGACAGTCTCTTGGTGGTCTCTTCCTCCAACGCTCGCCCGAACTTTACATCTGAGGGCCGCAGGGAGATCCAGCAGTGGTGGATGAAAGACAGACAATGGGCTCCTCTCAGGGTCAGTAAGGTGCCTCTTTCTGGTTTCAGGTTTCAGGTTAGGGATGGGCATAATGGCTATCGGTGATGAGCATGAGCTCTCTCTGAGGGTGGCTGACAGACGTGTCACAGAGCCACAGGTCATGTCTCTGGGGGACGCCCTGGAGGTCTCGGGAAATCGAGTAACAATAGTCTCCTCGACTCAGTGATATTTTGTTTTGGATTCGGTATTGCCCGCCCATCAGGTTTTGCCGGCTACTCTCTCCTGGTCTCAGTACTGGACGTCCATTGCCTGTCTTTATTGTCTTGTCTTGTCTGTGTCGTGTGTCATTGGTTTCACTGTTTGTGTATCTTTCATATGGGACAGAGCACTTCAACGCCTCTGTCCCTGACCCTTGATCAGTGGACCAAAGTCTGCTTAAGGGCTCAGAATCTTTCTTTTTCAGTAAAACGCCGGACCTGGTAGACACTCTGTGCCTCAGAATGACCCACCTTCGGAGTCGGATGGCCCCCAGAAGGATGTTTCTACTTCTCACTAATTTAAAAACTCAGAGATATTGTCTTTCAGCCATGGCCACTTAGCCATCCAGATCAACAGCAATATATCTTAACTTAGCAGGACCTCTGCAAATCTCCTTCTCCATGCGTGAAACCTTTCCTTGAACCTGCCCCCACTCCTACTGCTTCCCCCACGATTGTATCTCTCAAACCCTCTGCTCCTCCTCCTCCACCCTCTGTTCTCCCTGAGTCTCAAGACTCTACTGGACTCTCCTCCCCCTCCTTATGCCCTGTCCTCGTCCCCCAACCCCCAACTCCCTCTAAGTGATTCCCCTGCTGGTGACTCAGACTCTCCACCATTGGAGGAATCTAGGCCAGCCCAGCTCTCTCCAGATGACTACCCCGTGGCACACACAGCCCCTCCTTCCCTGGAGGAAGCTGGCCCTGCCAATAGAACTCAAAGAACTTGCCGGCAGTGAGTAAATTTTGAAGTGGACACAGGGGCAGTATACTCAGCCCTTAAGACACCATTGGGCCATCTATCAAATAAAATGACTCTAGTTCAAGGGCCTAATGGCAGTAAATATGGGGCTTAGACATCTAAGAGGACCATGGTCCTGGGGAAAGGAAAAATCCATCACTCCTTTCTAGTAATCCCAGAATGCCCCCCCCCCATTGATGGGCAGAGATCTGCTCAACAAGCTCCAGGCCAGAATAACTTTTATCCCTGAAGGCCCCCAAGTGAAATTTCTAAAACCTTCAGTAGAAACTCCTATAGTCACGGCTTTAACTATGTCAGTAGAAGATGAACATCAACTCGTCACTCCCCCCAAGACTGATCAAACAGGCAAGCTACCCCAGAAATGGATAACAGATTTTGCAGATGCCTAGGAAAAAACTGCTGAGTTAGGCCTAGCCATGAAACAACCTCCAATAACAGTGGGGTTAATAACTACAGCCCACCCAATCAATGTCAAAAAATATCCTCTGAGCAAGAAAGCTAAAGATGGGATAAGGCCCTGTATTCAGAAATATCTGGCCTTAGGGGTCCTAAGGCCCAGTCATTCAAACTGGAACACACCCCTGGTACCAGTAAAAAAATCCAGGAACTGGGGTCTATCGCTTCGTTCAAGACCTAAGAGAGATCAACAACAGAGTGCAGAACATTCACCCCACGGTACCTTATCTGTACAATCTGCCTAGCACTCTGAACCCTGAGCGGAATTGCTATACTGTTCTGTACTTTAAAAAAATGCTTTCTTTTGCTTGCGTCTGCATAAAGATAGTCATTTGCTATTTGCTTTCGAGTGGGTAGACCCAGAAACCAGAATGTCTGGTCAACTAACTTGGACTAGATTCAAACAGGGGTTCAAAATTTCCCCCACTCTCTTTGATGAAGCCCTCCCCAGAGATCTCAACAACTTCAGAACTACGCACCCTGAAGACACCCTGCTTCAATATGTGGATGACCTGCTACTGGCAGCCAACACCAAGGAAAACTGTGAGTCTGGGACCCAAGCACTATTTTCCGAGCTTGCTCAACTCGGGTATAGTGCTTCTGCCAAATAGGCCCAAATTTGCCAGAAAGAAGTAATCTTCCTGGGATATTCCCTTAGGGGCAGTAAACGATGGCTCACTGAGCCCAGAAAAGAAACCATTGAGCATATACCACCCCCATCTAATAGCAGACAATTCAGAGAGTTTCTTGGGACTGCTGGCTTTTGCAGGTTATGGATACTCGGGTTTGCGTCCTTAGCTGCTCCTTTATACCCGCTGTTCAAAGGAGATGCCCAATTCTAATGGACCCCTGAGCACCAGCAAGCTTTTGACAACATCTAATGACACTGAAACTGAAATCCTCAACTTCACTGAGCCCAGCCTGCATTTTCAGAAAGCCCTATGGTACGTTAAAAATGTACATCAACTCACTCACATTGGTTCAAAGAAACTTCAGGCATTCCTGAAGAATAAAGAACAGAGTTTTCCACTAACCAACTCAGAGCGAAAGGAAATAACTGAACAAGTAACAAAAGCCTGTCAGGCCTGTCAATTGGTTAATGCTTACCCTTCCAAGTTTCTTGCAGTTAACCACCTACAAAGATCCAGACCAGGACAATTCTTGGAAGTGGACTTTACTGAAATTAAGCCAGCATGGTATGGACTTAAATATCTCCAAGTTTTTGTAGGTACATTTTCAGGATGGATTGAAGCCTTCCCACAAAAAAAAAGGCACAAATTGTGGTCAAGAAGATGCTGAAAGATAATTTTCCAAGATACGGACTGCCTAAGGTAATAGGGTCTGAAAATGGATTGGCGTTCATGGCCTTGTAAGTCAGGGGTTAGCCAGGACCCTGGGGATTAATTGGAAGTTACAATGTGCTTATAGACCCCAGAGCTCAGGACAGGTAAAATAAATAAATAGAAGCATTAAAGAGACCTTAACAAAATTAAGCTTAGATATCAGCATAAAAACTTGGACTATGCTCCTGCCTTATGCACTGTTTCATGCAAGAAATACTCATACTCCCTCTGTTTCTTTGTGTAATCTCATGCGCTATGAAATTCTCTATGGTCCCTCCTCCAGTAAGGGACATAACCCCAACTCTAAGACCTAATGATCCCTTCCGCACCTCCTGAGTTGACAGAGTTAAAGTTCTTGAAAGAAGACAGTGATATCTGTGGAAACAGCTGGCCACTACCTACCAACCTGGGGACGAGGGGACTCCATATCAATATCAAGTAAGAGACTTCATCTACATAAGACGACATCAGGTGTCATCCCTGGAACCCCGCTGGAAAGGACCATACCAGGTGCTACTTATAACACCTACAGTGGTAAAGGTAGAGGGAATCACTTCCGGGATCCATGCCTCTCATCTCAAGCCTCCGCCCTGTCCAGACTCTGGCTGGAAAATAGAAATGACTGGTAATCCTTTCAAATTGTGTATTCGCCATGTGCATAAGGCTATAGACTCTCCCCTTGGCCAATAGTAGTCCTAAACCTCATCAGCCTGTTCAGCAGCGATGGCTGATCACAAATCATACTGTACTAGAAGTATGCTCTATCTTTCATACAGCCCCCTTAGGGACCTGGTGGCCATCTCTCTACCCAGACATTTGTCAGCTGGCTATAGGTCTTTCCTATTGGGATATCCCTGATGAAGGGGATCCCACTAAAATTCCATTAAATCTTTTCCGTGCCATACGTAATGGAAACAAACATTATGGATGTAGGGACACGTGAGCCAGATACAGGTTGGCTAGCCCAGATTACTATGTTTGCTCAGCGGACTATCAAACCCACAAACAGCCAGGGCTGTGTGGGGGAAAAGCCGACTTCTTCTGTAAGTCATGGGATGTAAGCATACAGGGGCTGCCTGGTGGAACCCAAACTCCTCATCAAATTCAGTACTCAGCATTGGGCATATTACCAATTAGACAACCAAAACCGATGGCCCCCAGAGGGGTCTCTAGATGCTCAAATTCTGCATGACCTTTTTGACTTCGGCAAGTGCTCAAATGGTGGAAGGAAATTCCCCTATGTGGAGGCCTTTTCCCTCCTTCACTCACATCCTGAACTATGCTTCTCTAATAGATCCTCACCCTCTGCTTTCTGCTCCAGACTCTCTGCTGTCACTCCCACATAAGCAACCTGATTTCTCCCCTCCAATTACTAGATCAAAAACCGAAGCCTCTGCCGGCTCTTAGACCATTCCCCCCTTGCTGAGGTAACAAGTACTAAGGTACCCATCCACCCACTCACTCCTCTCTTCTCCTGTCAGTGCCCTCACCAGGTCCCACCAAGTCCTCTTACCAACTAAACCAAAGCTCAAAAAGCTAAGGAGAGCCCTCAGCACCCTATCCAAGATGTAATGAAAATGGCCTTTAAAGTATTTTTTTTGTCATCAGTGAAAACAGGTTACTAAAAATTTAACATCGCTCACAGGCTTTTTGGGATACTCACTCCTGTCTTCTCCTCTGCTCTACGTGTTCTACTGCTCAACATTTTGTTGCCTGGAAAATCCCAAACCCCTTTCCCATTATTCTTTTACATCTCTCCTTTCTCATTCTCAGACCATTCTCTTAAACCTCTCTCTCTGAATTTGTTTTACAGAACAGGCGAGGGTTGGACCTCCTCTTCATGAGAGAAGAGGGCCTTTGTGCTGAATTGAGGGAAGAATGTTGTTTTTATGCCGACCATACTGGAGTTGTACAAAAATTTATGAGTAAGTTAAAAAGATGCCTTGAAGAGCATCAACAAAGGAGAGGGGCACATAAAGGTTGGTTTGTGTCTTTGTTCACATAGTTCCCCTGGTTACCTACGCTTTTATCAACCCTGGCCAGTCCATTAACAATCCTCATATTAATGCTAATTGTAGGAACCTGTTTGCTCAACCGTGTAGTTTCTTTTCTACAAGCTCAAATTGGATAAGTTAAACTTATGGTAATCAGACAACAATATACCTCACTAGGAGACATAAAATCAGAGACCCCCCAATGATCACTTTTACGATTAAAAGTAACCAGAATGAGAAGTGGGGAATGAAAGGTTAATAAAATAGGTACTTGTAATACCTGTTTTTCTGTATGCTTAACAAAACACTGTTGAAATCTTGAGAACTGTTTGCTAATCTTGTTCCCAGAATGTGCTGTCCCCAACTGCCAAACTGCAGAATGTACTCCCTCTCCCATTGGCACGCAAACCACTCACTCGACCTGACCAATCAATAAATTTCCCTCCCTGCCCTCACCAAGTAAAGTACATAAGCTCTGCTTAAGATGTTCTCAGGGCTCTCTTCTCTATTCAAGTGAGCTCTGAGCCCCAGCATGCTGGACTCCCAAAAAGCCCTTTGCTGTTTCATGAGACAGTCTCTTCCTGGTTTCTTCCTCCAATGCTCGGCCGACCTTTACATTGGTACAATCATAAGTGTGAACTTTCCTTTGTGTGTCCAGAATATTACTGTAATAAAATGTATATGTAGATCAGGTGACAGGAGTATTTCTTCCACCATTTCTGGGAGCAATATAATGAAGATGTATGAATTAGTATTGGGGATAGAAATAGGTGAACCATGTGTCTATGAATATAGAGATAATGCATGAATAGACAATACTGTGAATAAATAATATAACTGGTTCCAACTTTAAATAATGGATTGAATTGATATCTGAAAATATACAGAAAATCTTATATTGATAAAATACATTTCATCCTACCCGTTATATATCTAATTGTAATATTAGGGTTATGGATTCTCATGAAGAGTGTGTGAGTATTGCTTCAAAAGTGATTATGGAAATTGAAAATAATGTGTTTGGAAAGAAGTCTCATGAAAAGACCAGTCAAGAAACCCGGAAGTGTACATGTGTTCTGAAGCAGGAAGTGATTGAAAGTGAAACAAATGCCTAAATATTTGCTAACTTGTAGATAAAATATATATCCTATGATGTGCATTAATTGAAGAAATAGTAATGTACCAGTGTTGACAAAAATTAACGTTAAATACACATCATGTCCCATAGGAATCTACTTGAATTGATGTTAAACTGGGTCAGTTACTGTAGAAATATTAGGATTTGTATGCACCATTCACTCAAGTTAGTTTTCAGTACTAGGAAAGATATATGTATTTCAGGTGGATGAATATCTCTGAGAATAATCTTGTGAAAATTTGATTATAAATCCACATATATGAATATTAATTAATTTAGGGAGTGTATAATAAGACTCATACATTTCATATTTTGAAAAATCTGGAGAGTGTGTGTGTATACACACACACACACACACACACTGAGACATTAAAAATAGCAATATATATATATCAATCGAAATTCACCATGAAATATATATCATCCACAGATCCAAAAATATTCATTTTATTGAAGATAGATTTATGCATAATGTTGTTGAACTAGCAAGTTTACCCATACATTGAATTTTCAGTTCCAACAGCATTTAGGAGGAGTGATCTCTTCTCACAATTTGTATCTGCCACGTCAGCCACCTCACAAAAATGTACGTGTGATACCAGGTAGTATTCTATATGTGTATATAAAAATGCATATGCTGAATAGGCTACGGAGAGAGGGAGACAGGAATTCACATATTTGTTAACATTAAAAACACATGGAGAACTATTTCAACAGAAAATTGACTATATTTATAACACCTACCCTTTTTTATGCAAAAGGCAAGTCCAACTCTACACCATGCCTCCACTGAACTGCTTGCATTTCTATTCTGTTTGGGTTATTTTACTGCATCATATTAGGATTAGTAGTCAGAGTCTAGTTTGTTATGGGTTACTGTCTGGGATTCAATATTTCAAATGGAAAATACGATAATGAATCCAATGTGTATGCAAATATGTGCTACACAAAAATCATCCCACTCTCATCCAGAACAAAGTTTTGACATTCCCTTCGTCTGAAGTAAGTCACAGTTAGAACAGTGGTGTTAGAAAATCTGTGAATACATATCTGGAATGGAAAATTCTCGGGAGTTCACAACCTTGGAGGTGGTAGAGGAGTTTCCAAAAGTAAGGGACATGGTAAACACTCCTCAAACATGGAGGTCTGCTAGCCTAAAGACATCTTGAGAAACTTCCTCTGAGGTTGGGCACTTGAAATATATGTTATTTTCAGGAGCTTTAGCTTTCTTTGTAGTGGGACCATCAAAGCTGGGTCTACATCTATGTGACCTGAAGGATATGGTTTCTTATTTTCCAGTAAACTTGAGGCAGCAGTTCTGAATTCACTCTTTGTAGGTAAACAGTGGCCACATGGGTCTAAGTGTCTCTCCTTGGGGACTGTGGAACCATTTGGTCATCCTCCACTTTTCGTGGTGTTTTTTGCTGCTGCACTGGGAGTTTGGTATTTCCTTCACAAAATACAAGAAGTTCAACAGGGGCACAGTGCTAGACGAAGTTCTGTCACGTGCGGTGGGTCAGGGTCTGCAGGAGAATGCACCAACCAGGCTTCTTTCCCACATAGCTTGCCAACTTGTGCATAGAAACTTGATTCTTAACATTGCCCTGAAACCTCTCCATATAAAAACATGCTTTTACATATACGGGTCTCCTGCCTGCACCATGTCAGTCACAAGCAATTTGGAAGCCAATGGCAGATCTACATGTCCACAACACAAATGTATTATCACACAACTGCACACCACTTTCTAGGCCCACTACTCTGCAGGCTCTAACTTAATGGCATCTCTGTTCTACACCATTTTCATGAAACCCAGTCAATCAAGGAATTGTCTGGTACACTCTTGATCAGCAACAGGACATGCAAAGGTTCTCCAGTGCCACCTGGTCATGGGAATTTCAAAAATTTCATTTTATTTATCTAGCCATTTTTCAAGGATGAAGTTGGAGGCACTGTGGGTTTCAATTCATTCAGGAACCATTAAATGGTGAGGAAGCTCATTTCAATGATAGCTCTGGAGAATGATAACAGGCAAGGTTTCCCAAAGAGTGTCCAAAAGGTCACATGAATCCAGCGCTGTTGAGGTCTACAATGTGAGGTCCATGTGTGTTTTGACTCTCAACTATGGTTGCCAAGTTTTTCAGAATAAAATCATGTGATATTCCGGCTGAGATTTCCAGTGCTCTCTGGAAAGCCACCTGGGCCTAGATCTCAGGTTCCAAGGGTGACTCTCATGCATGGCCTCCTTAAATGCCAACACAATTCATGGCAATACTTCTCTGAGGTTAGTTCCAGAACTCAGTCTCTAAGGGAAATCACACCAGAGTTCAAGAGCAGGTGGACCCAGTCATCTCTTCCAACTGCCACACAAATGACCACAATTTAAACCAAAACACTCCCACATGACCCTCATCTTTATCCATATAGACATTCATCATAACCTCTGGCTGTATGTTTCCATGAGGGGTGCAGCACAAGACAGTGTCCAAAATAGACTTCCTTGCCCCTCATTTGCCTAAAGTCTGGGTGGCCTGGAAACACTTCCTGTGAAACAGGAGTGATCAAATAGGCCTGCCCTAAATACTGCTGTGCTTCTCCAATTTGAGGCCTACTCACTGTCATGTATTGATTATGTATGTGATTTGGAGTCATGAGACAACACAAGCAACTATGGGCTAGACTCTGCAGGGATTTGAAGAGCTCATTTGACCCAAAGGATCCCTATTCTCACTTGATGGAGGTCAGGAACCTTACAGAGGAAGGCGAGAGACTTCATCCACAATTACTGCACTTTTTGCCATTTTGGTTATGGATGCAAACATGGGATCTTTCTTTAGATCCATCAGGTGCTGAGAATCTAAGCCAAAGCCTCACACAGGGCCAAGTGGCTGATTCAGACACATCCCTTTCCTAAGCAATTAAGCAAAGAGCCACAGGTGATGTCCATTCATTTCCATTTGAAAACTGTTTTGTTCAGGCTTCACAAAGGTGTGGCCAGAGGCAAAGGCCTTCCTGACATTAAGGGCAACAGAAGAATAGGTAAGCAGTAGGCCCAAATCAGGGTTTCCCCACTGAGACTTTCCTGGTCACATTGATATCTGGGTTTTCTGAGATGCTCCAATTCCCTTCAGCTATCCAGTACATGGCTATGTCACAGAGATTGGAGGTGGTAAATAATTTGGACACAAAACCATGATCCTATTCTGGAGAGTGGCAAAATTCAGGAAGAAAAGAGAAACTTAGGAAGATAGTAGGCATTGCCCATCCATAAGGCAAGCTGAATTCCTTTCATAAATTGGGTAGGATGAATTCTGGGAAGATTTCTACTACACAGGACACATTCATTGATGCATTCTCTTTTCTAATATCTACAACCAAGGTCACAGAGAGATGGACAGACATAGAAACACTCGGCTCCTCAAAGGACTTACCAGACACAGTCAACTCCAAACCAAACAAACCACCTTTCCTACCTATTCTCAGAACATGAGACAAAATCACAAACTCACACCCACACCCACAAAGGCACCTCGTTTTCACAAATAGGTCTGTGACCATCAGGAGTGTCCAATGACTCGTGGGCCCTACTATGTTTTCCCGAAATGGCTTGTCCTGTCTCAGATCTGGTCTCCTTGGCCAACTCTGAGGAGTTGTGAGGAGCAAGTGATGAACAACTACATGCTTTCTGAAAAAGTACACTCTTCAGAGCGCTGCTGGCATTTGGCAATCCTCACATAAATAGGTACCAAGGAAGACTGACACTGTCCTTGGTTATTTCAAAAAACTGAGCCCACTGGAACTGGGACTGGGACTCGCTCTGGGTGCCTGGATTCCTGGATCCCAAGTTCAGATAGTTCCATCACCAAGAAAGTGAGGTAGGTCACTTCATTCAGGAACAGACTGAGGTCACTACCTTGGCGACCACTTTGTCCTAACAGTTCCATTCAACGGTCCCAATAGATGGAGGCTACCCCTACTTCCTGTGACACTTTCACAAGTTAGGATGGTATATCAACCATAGGCACCCAGGAACATCTCTCCACACAGGCATGGTTTGGTCCATCTTCTCTACATTAAGAAGAGAAAGGCTGATTCAGACACAAACCTTCATCCTGACCAGGATGTTTGCCATGGAAGATGACTTGTGCTCTCTCAGGTTCTTCATGGCTGCCTACAACTTCTCCAGGGATTATTTCTGCATGGACCTTTGAGGTTCTCAGCAGGTGGAAGATCCCCTACATTCCTTTTTTGTAAGACCAACTCTGATCCTGCTCTTCTGTAAAGTTAGATTGAGGAAACAGTGTATGTTTAGGGTTAATAGCATGTTCAATTTGAGTTAGGAATCATTCTGTGGGATGAATAATGGTACTTGAAACCTGTGATGTTTACAAGAAAGGGGAAATATAATTATGAAAACAGAAATCTAAGTAAGATTTGAAGCCCTGAAGGGCAAATTGGGCCCTTGAGTTGGATACTTATCTTTGAATTATGTTCCGCACAGTTATCTCAGATAAATCCATATACAATGGCATAGGACCTTGTACCTTGGATAATTGAATGTAGAAGAGAACAGCCAGTCAAAAAAAGATAGTCAGTAGGATTAGGATGATAGTCGGTAGGTTTAGGAAGAAGAGTGAGTAAATGATTTGGACCATAAGTTCTTTCGCAAGAGGGTTTCGAGTAGAGAGTGAATGTAAATGTCAGAACATGTGAAGAGTCAGTCACAAAGATGAACTGGGGAAAATATGTAGGAAAGTAGATATCAATAGAGATATTAGGAAATCAGGAAAAGAATAAAGTGAGTGATTGGATTAGACATTTTCAACAGGCTTGAGGTTGAGTATATAATCTTAGGAGGAAACAAATATATAGTCACAAATAGGATTTACAATTGAGAGCATTAGGCAACCTGGAGATGGATGATTTTTGTAATCCATGCTCACTTTCCATTTAGAATTTGGTACAATCATAAATGTGACTTTGCATTTTGTGTCCAGAATATTACTGTGATAAAATGTATATGTACATCAGGGAACATGAGTATTTCTTCCACCCTTTCTGCAAACAAGTTTTTGAAGACATATAAATTAATTTTGGGAGTAAAAATAGGTGTGCCCTGTGTCTCTGAATATAGAGAAAATGCATGAATAGACCATACTGTGAATAAATAATATAACTGGCTCCAACTTTAAATAATGGATTGAATTGATATCTGAAAATATACAGGAAATTTTATATTGATATACATCCATTCATTACAACCAGTTATACATCTAATGGTAATTTTAGGGTTATGCTTTATCATGAAGAGTGTGTGAGGTTTGCTTTAAAATTGATTATGAAAATCAAAAATAATGTGTTTGGAAAGAAGTTTCATGAAAAGGCCAGTCAAGAAACCTGGAGGAAATCATGTGTTCTGAAGCAGGAAATGATGGAAACTGAAACAAATGCCTATAAATTTGTGAACTTGTGGATGAAATATATATATTATGATGTTCAAAAACTTAAGAAATAGTAATATACCAGTGTTGAATGAAAATGAACCTCAAAATACACACCATGTCCCATAGGAATCTACTTGCATTGATGTTAAACTGAGTCAGTTAGTGTAGCAATATTAGGATCTGTAACCACCATTCACTGTAGTGAGTTTGTTGTACTAGGAAACAAACATGTATTTCACGTGGATGAATATTTCTGAGAAAAATCTTGTGAAAAGTTGATTATAAATCCACATACATGAACATGAATGAATTCAGGGAGTGTATATAAGACACATATATTTCATATTTTGAAAAATCTGGACAGTATATATATATATATATATATATATATATATATATATATATATATATATACAAAACACACACACAGAGACATTAAAATGTAGCAATATATATGCCAATCGAAATTCATCATGAAATATATATCCTCCAGAGATGGAAAAATTTATATTTTAATGAAAATGGATTTATGTATAATATTCGACTAGGAAGGTCACCCATAGGTTGAATTTTAAATTCCAAAAGTGTTTAGGAGGGCTGATCTCTTCTCACAATTTGTATCTGCCAATGCATGCACTCACAATAATGTACTTGTGATACCAGGTAGGATTCTATATGTGCATATAAAAATACATGTGCTGAATAGGCTACAGAAAAAGGGAGACAGAAATTCACATAGTTGTTAACTTTAAAAACTCATGGAGAACTATATCAATTAAAATTGACAAGATTTGTAACACCTACAATTTGTTATGCAAAAGGCAAGTCCAAATATATGTGATACATCCACTGAACTGCTTGTATTTCTATTCTGTTTGGGTTATTTTTCTCCATCATATTAGGATTATCAGTAAGAGTCTAGTTGGGTATGGGTTATTGTCAGGGATTCAGTATGTCGAATGGAAAATAGGAAAATGTATCCAATGTGTATGCAAATATGTGCTACACAAAAATCTTCCTACTCTCATTCAGAAAAATGCCTTTACATTACCTTCACCCCAAGTAAGACACAATTAGAGGAAAATAGTTAGAAAATATGTGAATACATATCTGCAATGGAAAATAATCAGGAGTTCACAACCTTGGAGGTGGTAGAGGAATTTCCAAAACTAAGGGACAGGGTAAACACTCCACGTACATGGAGCTCTGCCGGAATAATACTTCTTGAGAAACTGGCTATGTGGTTGGACACTTGAAATATTTGTTGTTCTCAGGAGCTTGTCAGAAACTATGTTCCTTTGTAGTGAGAACATCAAAGCTGACCCTGCATCTATGTCCAATGAACATGAGACAGCAGTGCCGAATTCTCCATTTGTATGTAAACTGTGGCCACTGTGGGTAAGTGTCTCCCCGTGTGGACTGTGAAGCCATTTGGTCATCCTCCACTTTCCATGGTGTTTCTTGCTCCTGCACTGGGAGTTTGGTATTTGCTTCATGAAATACAAGGAGTTCATCTGGGACACAGTGTTGGAGGGAGTTATGTCACATGTGGTTTGTCAGGGTCTGCAGGAGAATGCACCAAACAGGCTTCTATCCCACATAGCTTTCTCCTTGACCATAGCAACCCTATTCTGAAGATTGCCCTGAAACCTCTCCATATAAAAAGATGCCTTTACACGAAAGAGCCTGCTGGCTGCACCATGTCAGCCACAAGCTATTTGGAAGTCAATGGGAGATACACATGTCTCAACCACAGATATTTTTTCACACACCTGCACACCACAGCTCTTGGCCCACTACTCTGCAGGCTTCAATATACTGGCATCTCTGTTCTACACCATTTTCATGAAACCCAGTCAAACAAGGCACTGTCTGGTACACTCATGATCAGCAACAGAACATCCAAAGGTTCTCCAGTGCAACCAGGTCATGGGAATTTCAAAAATTTCATGGTATTTATGTAGCCATTTTTCAAGGATGAAGTTGGAGGCACTGTGGGTTTCAATTCATTCAGGAACCATTAAAAGTTGAGGAAGTTCATTTCAAAGAAAGCTCTGGAGAACTCTCACAGGCAAGGCTTCCAAAAGAGTGGACAAAAGGTCACATGAAGCCAGGCCCATTGAGTTCTCCAATATGAGTTCCATGTGTGTTTTGACTCTCAACTATTGCTGCCAAGTATTAAAGAATAAAATCCTGTGATATCCTGGCTGAGATTCCCAGTACTCTGAGGAAAGCCACCCTGGGCCAAGCTCTCTGTTTCCAAGGGCGACTCTCATGCGTGGCCTCATAAAATCCCAACACAATTTATGACAATACTTCTCTGAGTCAGTTCCAGAACGCAGTCTCTAAGGGGAATCACACCAGAGTTCAAGCCCAGGTTGACCCAGTCATCTCTCCACACCGCCAAACAAATGACCACAATTAAAACCAAAACACTCCCACATGGCTTCCATCTTCTTCCATGTAGACACTCATCATAACCTCTGGTTGGAGCTTTCCATGAGGGGCACATTCCAAAGAGTGTCCAAAATAAGCTCCATGTCCCTCATTTGGCTAAAGTCAGGGTGGGCTGGAAACCCTTCATGTGAAACCGGAGTGATCAAATATTCCTGCCCTTAATACTGCTCCGCTTCTCCAATTTGAGGCCTTCTGACTGTGGGGTTTAGATTCTTTATGTGAATTGGAATCAGGAGAAAAGACAAGCCCTTCTGCAGAGATTTGAGGAACTCATTTGACCCAAAGGATCCCTATTCTCACTTGATGGATTTCAGGAACCTAACAGAGGAAGGCAATAGAATTCATTCACAATGACTGAACATTTTGCCATTTTGGTTTTGGATGCACACATGGAATCTTTCTTTAGATCCATCAGGTGCTGAGAATATAAGCCACAGCCTCACACAGGGCCAAGAGGCTGATTCAGACACATCCTATTCCAAAGTAATTAAGCAAAGAATCCAAGGTGATGCCCATTCATTTACATTTGAAAACTGTTTTCTTCAGGGTTCATAAAGGGGTGGCCTGAGGCAAAGACGTTCCTGAAATTCAGGGCAACAGAACAATAGGTTAGCAAATGACCCAAAGCAGGGTTTCTCCACTGAGAGTTTCCTGGTCACACTGATATCTGAGTTTTCTGAGATACTGGCCATTCCATTCAGCTATCCAGTACAAGGCCATGTCACAGACGTTGGAGTTGGCACCTATCTTGGACACAAATCCATGATCCTATTCTGGAGAGTGGCCAGAATTCAGGAAGAAAAAATGGGACTTAGGAAGGTTGTAGGTTTTGCCCATCCATAAGGAAAGCCACACTCCATTCATAAGTTAGACAGGATGAATTCTGGGAAGTTTTCTAGTAGACAGGACACATCCATTGTTGCATTGTCTTTTCTCGTGTCTACAACCATGGACACAGTGGGATACACAGACATAGAAACACTCACCTTGTCAAACGACTTACTAGAAACAGTTCACTCCAAACAAACAAACAAACAAACAAACAAAAAAAAAAAAACGCCTTTCCTACCTATTCTCAGAACATGAGAGAAAACAACAAACCCACACTCACAAAGGCACCTCCTTCCCCCAAGTAAGTCTTTGATTATCCGGTGTGTCCTCTGACTGGTGGGCCATACTATGTTCCCCCAAAATGGCCTGTACCCTCTCTTGTTTCCTTGGCCAACACTGTGAAGTTGTCAGGAAAAAGTGGTGAGCCACTACCTGCTTTATCAGGAAAGGTCCCTCTTAAGAGCTCTCCTGGCATTTTGCCATCCTCACATCAGTAGGTACCAAGAAAGACTAACTGTCCTTGGTAAATCCACACAAGTGAGCCCACTGGGACTGGGACTGGGAATGCATCTGGGTGCCTGGCTTCTTGGATACCAAGTTCAGAGAGTTCCATCACCAAGGAAATGAGGTACATCACTTTCTTTGGAACTGAATGAGGTCACTGCCTTGGCAACCCCTTTGTCCTAACAATTGCTTCCAAAGGTCCAGTGAGATGGTGGCTGTCCCTACTTTCTCTAACACTTTCACAAGTTAGAATGGTATATCAATCATAGGCACCCGGGAACAGCTCTCCACACAGGCCTGGTTTGGTCCATCTTCTCCACAATAAGAAGAGAGAGCCTGATTCAGAAACATCCTTTCATCCTGACCAGGTTGTTTGCCATGCAAATTGGCCTTTGCTCTCTTAGGTCCTTCATACCTGCCTACAACTTCTCCAGGTATCATTTCTGCATGGACCTTTGAGGTTCTCAGCAGGTTGAATGTCCCCTACTTTCCTGTATTGTAAGAACAACTCTGTCCCTGCTCTTCTGTAAAATGAGATTGAGGGAACAGTGTATGTTTAGGGTTAATAACAGGTTTGATTTGGGTTAGAAATCATTCTGCTCCATGAATAATTGTATTGGGAACCTGCGATATTTACAAGAATGTAGAGGTGAAATATAATTATGAAAACAGAAATCTAGGTATGATTTAAAACCCACAAGGGCATTGGGCCCTTGATTAGGATACTTAGCTTTGAATTATGTTCTGCACAGATGTCTCAGAAAATTTGATATACAATGTCACAGGACCTTGTACCTTGGAAGATTGAATGTAGAAGAGAACATCCACTCAAAAAAGGATAGTCATTAGGATTTGAAAGATAGTCGGTAGGTTTAGGAAGAAGAGTGAGTATATGATTTGGACCAAAAGTTCTTTAGCAATAGGGATTCAGTTAGAGAGCGAATGTATATGTCAGCACATATGAAGAGTCAGTCACTATCATGAACTGGGGAAAATATGTAGAAAAGCAGATATCAATAGAGACATTACTAAATCAGGCAATGTATAAAGTGAGTGAGAGGATTAGACATTTTCAACAGGGTTGAGTTTGAATATATAATCTTAGAAAGAAAGAAATACGTAGTTACCAATAGGATTGACATTTGAGAGCATTAGGCAACCTTGAAATAGATGTTTTTAGTAATCTATGTTCGCTTTCCATTTAGGCTTTGGTAGAATCATAAGTGTGACCTTTACAATTTTTGTCCAGAATATTACTGTGATAAAATGTATACATAAATCAGGTGACATAAGTATTTCTTCCACCATTTCTGGGAGCAATATATTGAAGACGTATAAATTAGTATTGGGGGTAAAAATAGGTGTACCCTGTGTTTATGAATATAGAGATAAAGCATGAATAGACCATACTGTGAATAAATAATATAACTTGTTCCAACTTTAAATAATGGTTTGAATTGATATCTGAAAAATTACAGGAAATCTTATATGGATATACAATCATTCATTCCAACCAGTTATTCATCTAATGGTAATATTAGTGTTTTGGTTTATCATGAAGAGTGTGTGAGTTTTGCATCTAAAGTGATTATGGAAATCGAAAATAATGTGTTTGGAAAGAAGTCTCATGAAAAATCCAGTCAAGAAACCCTGACAATACATGTGTTCTGAAGCAGGAAGTGATTAAAGTTGAAACAAATGCCTATAAATCTGCTCACTTGTGGATGAAATATATATCCTATGATGTGCAAAAACTGAAGAAATAATAATGTACCAATGTTGAATAAAAATAAACATCAAATTACATATCATGTCCCATAGGAATATACCTGCATTGATGTTTGACTGGGTCAATTACTGTAGAATTATTAGGATTTGTATACACCATTCACTGAAGTTAGTTTTCACTACTAGTAAACAAATATGTATTTAAGGTGGATGAATATTTCTAAGAATAATATTGTGAAAAGTTGATTATAAATCTAAGTCCATGAACATGAATGAATTTAGGGAATTTAAATAAGACACATATATTTCATAGTTTGAAAAATCTGGAGAGTGTATATATATATATATATATATATATATATATATATATATATATATACACATATACATATATACACAAAACACACACACAGACATTAAAAAGTACTAATATATATGCCAATCGAAATTCATCTTTAAATATATATCATCCACATATGTAAAAATATTTATTTTACTGAACATGAGTTTACGTATAATGTTGTTCTACTAGGAAGCTCCCCTATAGGTGGAATTTTCAGTTCCAACAGCGTTTAGGAGGAGTGATCTCTTCTCACAATTTGTACCTGCCAAGTCAGCAACCTCACAAAAATGTACCTATAATACCAGGTAGGATTTTATAAGTGCATATAAAAATACATGTGATGATGAATAGGCTACAGAGAAAGGGAGACAGGAATTCACATAGTAGTTAATTTTAAAAACACATAGAGAACTATTTTAATTAAAAATTGACTAGATTTATAACACCTACCGTTTATCATGCAAAAGGAAACTTCAACTATATACCATGCCTCCTCTAAACTGCTTGTATTTGTATTCTGTTTAGGTTATTTTTCTCCATCATATTAGGATGAATAGTCAAAGGCTAGTAGGGTATGGGATAGTGTCATGTATTCAGTATTTCAAATGGAAAATTGAAAAATGGATCCAATGTGTATGCAAATATTTCCTACACAAAAATCTTTTCAATCTCATCCAGAACAATGCTGTGACATTACCTTCGCCCCAAGTATGACACAGTTAGAGGAGAAGAGTTAGAAAAATCTGTGAATATATATCTGCAATGAAAACTGCTCAATTTTCACAACTTTGGGGGTGGTAGAGGAGTTTCCAAAAGTAAGGGACAATGTAAACACTCCACAAATGTCGAGACATCTTGCCCACAAGGAAGACGCAACTCAGGAATCTTCTTTCAGCAGTTTATTCAGGCCCTTGATATTTCTTCTTCTTCCTTGTTGGATGCCCCTCCCAGCCTTAATAAAGCATCCCAAGCCCCAATGCAAAGCTGCCACGTGGAACTTTCTCACAGGGTGCTGAAAAACCATGCACCAACTCTCCCAAACAAGGAGTTGTTTGTTACAGACCACAGTGGAGCCAGCGCCATCCTGCAATGGCGACCATAATCTGCAGAAGTGGCTCACCACAGTTCCCCCTTTCTGTTTTCTGAAAACAATACAGGCGAGAGTAGAGGTCCTATCCCACTGTGCAGAAGTGGCTGCATAGTATGGCTCAGTCCTAAGGAGGGCCCTTCCCCAGATCTGAAGCCATATCAGCCGACGCCTTTTTCGTGGGGCGGGGCGTGGACATCAAACCCGCATGCAATAGGACATGCTCTCCTTGAGGTCCACTTCAAGGATCACTCAAGTGCAGTGCCTTGCCTCGCATCCTGTATCATGACGAAGGTGGACGAAGGGGGACAGCTGAGGCTGAACTGTGGCTGTACACAACGACAAACGAGTTGACAGCACCCTGAAAGAAAGGCACGGACTTTAAGGCGATAGAGAAGCATTAGTGTGGAAACCCACCTGCGTGCAATGGCAGCAAGACCGGCAGAGTGCAAGGGCTTTCCAACACTAAGAGTATAACGAGGAAAGACATGCCGATCCCAGTGCAATATTATAATAACTTGGGGTGCAACGACCATGTCAAAGATTTACTGTTTAAGATGCGCAAGCCAGACTTGAGGTGAATTGCCATTTTCTAAAGCTGCAAGAGGTTGGATGATCATAGCCTTATCGTGAGCATTGCGGGCCTTGAGGCAACAGAGAAACCACAAACAGAGAAACATACCGAAGCAACACATTGCACCAAAAATGCCTACCCCCACCCACTGTTTAAAAAAGGAAAAAGCAGAAGATATCCAATTGGTGAATTGACCCAAAGTCACGGGATCAACACGGGTGTTATTCAAGACACCTATCTGGGTTAGTTGAGACTGGATCATGTCTTCCGCTTCCATGGACCAATTTCCAGCCAAATATTCGCCAATGATGCGGGAAACATTCCTGGAATCATTAAATCTGACAGAGGTTATGCATAAATGTGCAAGTTGGTCAACACAACCCAAAAGCACTAAGTCAGCCAATTCTTCTACCTGAGCTTGGAGTAAATCTATTCTTTGGTTGGCAGCTAAAATCCCTGACAAAATATGTTGATTAATTGTATTTTGGGATTCAAGTATGGTGGAAGTTTGTTGGACAACTTGATTAATGGTGGCAGCAGTTTGTACTTGATTGGCCATAGCCACTCCGGCCGTAACCGCTGCAGCAGCAGATACCGCCATGGCTGTCACTATAGCCGCTGTGATTCCAAAATCTCTGTGGACTCTAAGTAGCTCAACAATAGGGAATTTTTCATGATCCACAGTGACCGGGATTGGGACAAAAGTTGGAATTTTCATAACCACTGCTACAGTCCAGGAACCATTCCAACACTCAGATAAGAGACTGGTAATATGAGAACAATCCAGCATCCCCGACAAGGTGGCCTTAGCCAAAAGGAATAAGAAGGGAGATTGGACACAGACCATTGCAGGAGGCATTGTGGCATTATACAACAGAGAGTTGAATGAAACAGATGTAAGTCTATTACCTCGTTCACTTTCCCTAACAGTACCAGAAACATTAGTCAGCCAACTTTTGGCTCCTACCAACTGAGCCAATGCAGAAATATCGGCTGAAGCCCCCTTTTCATTGGAAATCAGCCATTGAAACCAGGACCAACCTACTCCTGTAGAGGAGCTGGCACTATTGTTAAAGTTATAAACATACCTCTTAAGAGAGGGGGAAAGGGAGAAACCTTTAGCAACTTGATGTTTCTCCCAAGAATGATCCTGACAAGGCGTAAATGTTGGGGGGAAACCAAGATTAGGGGAACAGTAAGGAGAGGCCTTGAAATGAGTGGCATCATGAATACTACTAGAAGAAGGAGGCACTGGGATTAGTACCTCGGAGATAATAGCCAAGGTAGTTATGTTAAGAGCAGAGCTACTGTTTGCGGGGGTTCCTGAGCCTGATTGCTTCCCCGAAGCTACCTTGCTCAATACAGCACTGATAATGCTCCCTGAGACCTGATTGGACCACAATGGGTCCTCCCAGTTAGTCAAATTTTTGGTCTTAAGGCTAATGCAATTAGCGTTTTTAAGTCTGAAACAAAAAACTCCTGTTAGATTAACTTGAGATTGATTAAAAATTCTCTCCATGTCCCCTCTAGGAGAGGCACAGGGAGCAGACATCTCACATGAGGTAGAAAAAAGAGTGGGGAGGACACTAGAATTACCATGAACCGGCATCGGCATTGGCCATGCCCGTGCCACTGCCCACCACCACATTGGTGTCGCCTGTGCCATCGGCACCAGCACCAGAGCCAGAGCACTTAGCAGAATGAAGATCCTCATCACAGAATTGTTGTGGTATCTCTTGTTGCTGGTCAGTTGATGTCGAGACTCTTCTTGTCAAGCGTTTAGGGACCCACAACGGTTCCATACGATCCTGGGGAAAAACACATACAGATCCTCGTGCCCATGTCAGCACGGGGTCAGGGCCGTTCCATTGGCCCGTAAGAACATCCTACCACTTAACATAGCCAATCACAGAGGGCTGAGGGAACACATGTCTATCGGCCGCAAAGCCACCATGAATATCCAAATTCGAAAAATTAATGGTAAAGAGAGCTAAGGACAGGCGTTCTTTAGGAGTGTGTTCAGCTCCTATTCCCACTTTTTGTTTTTGTAAAGTTTCCTTTAAGGTGCGATGAGCACACTCAACAATGCCTTGTCCTTGAGGATTGTAAGGCAAACCATGAGTAAGTTGCACTCCCATAGTAGAACAAAAAGCTGTAAATTGTCTGCCAGTATAAGCAGGTCCATTATCAGTCTTAAGGGATGCAGGTGCACCCCATGCTGCCCATGCCTCTAAACAGTGAGTAATGACATTACGTGCCTTTTCTCTTGATAAAGCAGAAGCATGGATAATTCCAGAGCACGTATCAACGGAAACATGCACATACTTGAGGTTACCAAAGTCAGGTATATGTGTCACATCCATTTGCCAAACAACCAATGGCTTTAATCCCCGTGGGTTTACTCCATAATTAGGGGGATGAAGAAATGTGACACAGTGGGGACATTGCAATACTATCTGCCGAGCATCCGCTCTTGAAATGGAAAAATGCCTGTGCAGCGTTAATGCATTAACATGGAAGATTTGGTGAAACAACTTAGCCCCCTCTAAGGAAGAAGCCAAGCATACCAATTGACCTCTAGTGGCTAAGTCCGCATGCACAGGCATTACCCTGGGATAACGTACCAGGAAGAGAGGTGTGAGCCCTGATGTGCATTGGATAAAAAGAAGCAGTGCGGTTAGAGATAAGCTGTTGAAGCTGAGTAAAGTAAGCAGACACATTGTGGGCATCACTAATAGCTCCCACGGCCTCCAGGACTTTTAGTGCTTGTACCACATACCTGGAGTCCGAAATAAGATTAAAAGGAAAAGAACACTGTTTAAAAACTTCAATAACAATTTGTAGTTCTATCCATTGTGGATTTCCAGGAGCAAATTGATGCTGGATAGGGGGAGAGTCATTAATTACATAAGCTCCCATTCCAGACTTGGAACCATCAGTAAAAATGTTAACAGCCCCCAGAATTGGACTGGATGAAGTTACCTTAGGGAAAATGATGGGATGTTCTTTAACAAAATGGAGTAATGGATGAGAAGGGTAGTAATTATCAATACCCCCTTGAAATGAGCAACACAGAATAGCCCAGTTGTCTAGAGTAGCACATAAAACATTAAGTTGAGCTTTAGTGTAGGGTATGATAAGATAAGAAGGTGATTGGCCGAAAAATTGAATGCTTTGTTGAATCCCTTTAAGTGTCAGTGCTGCAACAGCATCAGGATAATATTCTAAGGATTTTCCTGGGGATACATGTGGGTGGATCCATAGTAAAGGCCCATCTTGCCACAGTACTCCAGTAGGCTGCCGCATAGTGGCAAGCACACATAACTGGAAAGGTTTATCACTCTGGAGCCTGCATAGAGTGGCATGCTGTATAGCTTTTTCTACTTTTATAAGGGCCGCTCTAGCCTCAGTAGTGAGGCTACGAGGGGAAGCAAGATCTGGATCACCGTTAAGAGTAGCATACAAAGGCCGGAGCACAATATTAGGAATATGTAAATATCCTCTTATCCAATTAATGTCTCCCAGCAATTTTTAAAAATCATTTAGAGTTTGGAAATCTTGAGTCCTGATGGTAATTTTTTGTGGTTTTAATTTGTCATACCCAATTGTCGCTCCCAAATACCTGATAGAATCCCCTGTTTGAACCTTTTCAGGTGCGATGTGCAGTCCATGTTGAGCCAACAGCATCACGAGTTCTTTATAAGCCTCATTAACTGTCTGTTCTAATTTTGCGGCCAATAACACATCATCCATATAATGAATGATCTTGGTGGAGGAATACTTATGTCTGGGAGGTGCGAGTGCCTTCCCCACATACATTTGGCACATCGTGGGACTGTTAGCCATCCCCTGTGCCAACACCACCCACTCAAACCTTTGATCTGGTTCCTCGTGATTACACGAGGGAAGGGTGAAAGCAAAACGTTGTGAATCTTTAGGATGCAAAGGAATGGAAAAGAAACAGTCTTTAATGTCAATAACAATTATATCCCAGCCTTGAGGAACAGAGGAGAGCAGAGGCAGCCCTCTTTGAATGGGTCCCATAAGTTGCATCTGAGCATTAACTGCTTGTAGATCATGCAGTAGGCGCCACTTCCCTGATTTTTTTTAATGACAAATATATGAGTATTCCATGGAGAAGTAGAAGGTTGGATGTGACCCAAATCAAGTTGTTCTTTGACTAGATCATGGGCTGCTGCCAGTTTAGCCGAGGGAAGAGGCCACTGAGGCACCCAAACAGGCTCCTCGGTGAGCCATGTTATGGGTATTTGAGCCCCAGTGGCCCCTAGGAAAAACCCAGACCAAACCTGTTAAGCTTTTGATGAGCTAGCACAGGATGCTTACGCCCCTGTAGGTGCCTATTAGGGTCCCCAAAAATCTTTCCAGCGGCCTCCACCATCCTTGCTACAAAATCTGAAAAGGGTTCTGTAGAGCCCTGCAGAATCTTAGTCAAGTAATCAGACACCTCTCGTCTATTTGGAAGTGACTTCCATGCCCGAATGCAAATGTTGTTAATTTGATTATATGCCTAAGGAGGGAATCCTGTCTGTTGATTAGCAAATCTGCCTTGTCCTAAAAGCATATCCTTGTCCCAATGGGGGTGTCCCGCCGCATAGTTTTGGGTGGCCTGCTCAACAGCGCCCTCTAGCAGAAAGGCTCTCCAGTCCAAATATTTACCTGGAGAAATACAAGCCCGAACAAGGCTAGCCCAATCTGAAGGAGTCATACAAAATCTAGCAAGTCCCTCCACCTGAGTAAGGGTGAAAGCGGCATCCACGCCATAAGTGCGGAAAGATTCCGCCAAGGTTTTAATTTTCTTAAAGTCTAAAGGCTCATGATATCTTCCCCTGTTATTGTCCTGAAATACAGGGTATGCAAGTCCCATATCTGTATTAACTGTTCTCCAAACTTGCGCATGAAAATATCTCCCGGAATTTTGGCTCCCCCCCACATACGGGGGTGGGGCAACCGGCACCATATCTTCTTTGAGATATTCTACCTCCTCCTCCTCAGAGTGTTGTTGACCGATATTGGATCCCGTCCCCTTTTTACAGTAGGCCTGCGTGCCCTGTATCCCTTTTTTCTTTTTCTTCACTTTTATCTTTCGTAGTTGTTGTAACAATATATCAAGGTCCTCAGAACTCTCTGAGCCGCTTGTGTTCTCAGGCGTTTTTAATTCAGCCAAGTCTGGGTAGAGCCTTCTCCTATTTTTAGTTTCAGGCTCTTTTGCCTTCTCACTACTCTTACTCCCAATGTTCTCTGCCACTTCACTATGTGATCCTTCAGACTTTTCCTCATGTAGTTGCTCAAAAACTTCTTGTCCTTTAGTAAGTGCTTCCTGACATCTGCCATCTGCGAGGTAACTACGGATCATCTTCCAAAGGGGTATCACCCCACCCTCTAATATGCCCTGCTCAGAAGCAAAGTCAAGATCTGTGCCTAACTTATCCCAGCTAGGTATAGTAAGGCTGCCCGAGAACGCAAACCACGGTGCAGCAATATCTGTCTTCCGTAAAAATCTCTGTAAAGTACTACGTTTCACTTCTAGGCCATTGCAACATAACAGGTTATCTAGGGCCAGGAGAAGCGGACTTGAAGATATGGCACTCATGACACAACAAAAGACACACAAAAAACAAAAGTGAAAGTAAGAGCGAAAGTACACAGTGCAGCTGCAATAAGATGTAATGCTCTCTCTGGCTTTACAGAGGAGCTGCCGCTTTGATAGCGGGTCCCACTTACCTGGGACTAATCCCCGCTTTGACCGCGGGTCCCACTTACCTGGGACTAACCTCCGCTTTGACCGCGGGTCCCACTTACCTGGGACTAACCGGTGCACCACCCCTGACTGCTGAAAGTTCTGGTTCCCGGGTTTTCAGCACCACTTGTCGCGACCCCTTGCCCGCAAGGAAGACACAACTCAGGAAACTTCTTTCAGCAGTTTATTCAGGCCCTTGATATTTCTTCTTCTTCCTTGTTGGATGCCCCTTCCAGCCTTAATAAAGCATCCCAAGCCCCAATGCAAAGCTTCCACGTGGAACTTTCTCACAGGGTGCTGAAAAACCATGCACCAACTCTCCCAAACAAGGAGTTGTTTGTTACAGACCACAGTGGAGCCAGCACCATCCTGCAATGGCGACCATAATCTGCAGAAGCGGCTCACCACACACAAACATGGAACTCTGCTGGCCTAAAGTCTTCTTAAGAAACTCCCTCTGAGGTTGGGCACATGTAATATATGTTGTTCTCAGGAGCTTTAGCTTCCATTGTAGTGAGACCATCAAAGCTGGGTCTGCATCTATGGGACCTGGAGGACATGGTTACTTATTTTAAAATGAACATGAGGAAGCATTGCTAAATCCTCTCTTTGTAGGTAAACTGTGGCCACTGGGGGCTAAGTGTCTCCCCATGTGCACTGTGAACCCATTTGTTCATACTCCATCTTTCGTGGTGTTTCTTGCTGCTGCACTGGGAGTTTGGTATTTGCTTCACGAAACAAGGAGTTCAACTGGGACACAGTGCTGGAGGGAGTTCTGTCACGTTTGGTGGGTCAGGGTCTGCAGGAAAATGCACCAACCAGGCTTCTATCCCACAAGCTTGCCTCTTTGAGCATAGTAACCTGATTCTGAACATTGCCCTGAAACTCCTCAATATCACAAGATGCCTTTACATAGAAGGGTCTGCTGGCTGCACCATATCAGTCTTAATCCATTTGGAAGCCAATGGCATATCCACATGGCCACACCACAGATTTTTTTATCACACACCTGCCCACAATTTCTCTAGGTCCACTACTCAGCAGCCTCCAACTTACTAGCATGTCTTTTCTATATTATTTTCATGAAACCCAGTCAATCAAGGCACCTTCAGGTATACATATGATCAGAAACAGGACATCCAAAGGTTCTCCAGTGCCACCTGCTCATGGGAATTTTAAGCATTTCATGGTATTTATCTAACCATTTTTCAAGGATGAAGTTGGAGGCACTGTGGGTTTCAATTCATTTAGGAACCATTAAATGGTGAGAAAGCTCATTTCAATGAAAGATCTGGAGAACTCTCACAGGCAAGGCTTCCCAAAGAGTGGCCAAAAGTTCACATGAAGCCAGGTCCATTGAGGTCTACAATGTGAGGTCCTTGTTTGTTTTGACTCTCAACTATGGTTGCCAAGTCTTTCAGAATCAAATAATGTGATATCCTGGCTGAGATTTCCAGTGCTCTGTGGAAAGAAACCCTGGGCAAAGACTCATTTTCCAAGGGCGACTCTCATGCGAGGCCTCCTAAAATCCCAACACAATTCATTGCAATACTTCTCTGGGGTCAGTTCCAGAAATCAGTCTCTAAGTGGAATCACACCAGAGTTGAAGCCCAGGTGTAACCAATCATCTCTTCCAACCGCCACACAAGTGATCACATTTAAAACCAAAACACTCCCACTTAGCCCTCATCTTCTTCCATAATGACACTCATAATAACCTCTGGCTGGAGGTTTACTTGAGAGGCACAGCCCAAGACAGTGTCCAAAAGAAGCTCCCTTACCCCTCATTTGCCTAAAGGCCCGGACTCCCTTCCTGTGAACCAGGAGTGATTAAATATGCCTGCTGTTAATACTGCTTCACTTCTCCAATTTGTGGCCTACTGACTGTGGAGTTTAGATTCTTTATGTGAATTGGAGTTATGAGAAAACCCAAGCACCAATGGGCTAGAGTCTACAGAGCTTTGAAGAACTCATTAGACCCAAGGAATCCCTATTCTCACTTGACGGAGGAAGGAACATTACAGAGGAAGGTGAGAGACTTCATGCACAATGACTGCTCTTTTGGCCATTTTCGTTTTGGATGCACACATGGGATCTTTCTTTAGACCCAACAGGTGCTGAGAATCTAAGCCAGAGCCTCACACAGAACCAAGAGGCTGATTCAGACTCATCCCATTCCAAAGCAATTAAGCAAAGAGCCCAAGGTGATGCCCATTCATTTCCATCTGAAAACTGTTTTCTTCAGGCTTCACAAAGGGGCGACCTGAGGCAAAGACCTTCCTGACATTCAGGGCAACGGACAAATAGGTAAGCAAAAGACCCAAAGCAGGGTTTCTCCACTGAGACTCTCCTAGTCACACTGATATCTGAGTTTTCTGATATGCTCCCATTCCCTTCAGCTATCCAGTACATAGCCATGTCACAGAGCTTGGAGGTGGTACATAACTTGGAAACAAAATCATGAGACTATTCTAGAGAGAGGCCAAAATCAGGAAGAATACAGGAACTTAGGAAGATTGTAGGTGTTGTACATCTATAAGGCAAGCCACAGTCCATTCATAAATTAGGGAGGATGAATGCTGAGAAGCTTTCTACTAGACATAACACATCCATTGATGCATTCTCTTTTCTAATATCTACAACCACAGACACAGTGGGATACACAGACATAGAAACACTCGCCTTGTCAAAGGACTTACTAGACACAGTCCATTCCAAACCAAACAAACTGCCTTTCCTACGTATTCTTAGAACATGAGACAAAACCACAAACTCACACCCATACCCACAAAGATACCTCTTTCCCCCAAGTAGGTATGTGACTATCCAGAGAGTCCTCTGACTGGTGGGCCATTTTTTGTTCCCCCGAAATGGCCTGTCCTGTCTAAGATCTGGTCTACTTGGCCAACTCTGTGAAGTTGTCAGGGCCCAGCAGTGAGCCACTACCTGCGTTCTTAGGAAAGGCCGCTCTTCAGCGCTCTCCTGGCATTTGGCCATACTCACATCAGTATTTACCAAGAAAGACGGACTCTGTCCTTGGTAAGTCTAAACAAGTGAGACCACTGGGACTGAGACTGGGCCTGCCTCTGGGTGCTTGGCTTCCTGGATTCCAAGTTCAGAGAGTTCCATCACCAAGAAAATTAGGTAAGGTCACTTCCTTCAGAAACTGAATGAGGTCACTGCCTTGGCAACCACTTTGTCCTAACAGTTTCTTCAAACGGTCCTTTGAGATGGAGGCTGCCCCTATTTCCTGTGACAATTTCACAAGTTAGAATGTTATATTAACCATAGGCACTTGGAACAGCTCTCCACACAGGCCTGGTTTGGTTTATCTTCTCTACATTATAAAGATAGATGCTGATTCAGACACATCCCTTCGTCCTGACCAGGTTTTTTTTGCCATGTAATAGGACTTTCGCTTTCTCAGGTCCTTCATAGTTCCCTACATATTCTCCAGGGATCATATCTACATGGACCTTTGAGCTTCTCAGAAGGTGAAAGATTCCCTATATTCCTGTATTGTAAGACCAACTCTGTGCCTGCTCTTTTGTAAAGTTAGATTAGGGAACAGTGTATGATTAGGGTTAATAACAGGTTTGATTATGGTTAGGAATCATTCTGCTGGATGAATAATGGTATTGGTATTCTGTGATATTTAATAATATAGAGGTGAAATATAAGTATGAAAACAGAATTCTAGGTAAGATTTGAAGCCCAGAAGGGCATTGGTCACTTTAGTGGGATACTTACCTTTTAACTATGTTCTGCACAGATGTCTCAAATAAATAGATAAACAATGGCAAAGGACCATGTACCTTGGTTGATTGAATGTCTAAGAGAACATCCAGTCAAAAAGGCATAGTCGATAGGATTAGGAAGATAGTGTTGGTTTAGATAGAAAAGTGAGTATAGGATTTGGACCAAAAGTTCTTTAGCAATAGAGTTTTGGTTAGAGAGTGAATGTAAATGTCAGCACATGTGAAGAGTCGGTCACAGTGATGAACTGGAAAAAATATGTAGGAAAGCAGATATCAATAGAGACATTAGGAAATCAGGCAAAGTATATAGTGAGTGATAGGATTAGACATATTCAACAGGCTTGAGATTGAATATATAATCTTAGGAAGAAACAAATATGTAGTCTCCAATAGGATAGACATTTGAGAGCATTAGGCAACCTGGACATGGGTGTTTTTAGTAATCCATGCACACTTTCTCTTTAGGATTTGGTACAAACATAAGTGTGACATTTGCTTTTTTTGTGTCCAGAATATTACACTGATAAAATATATATGTAGATCAGATGACATGAGTATTTCTTCCACCATTTCTAGGAGCAATATATTGAAGACATATAAATTAGTATTGGGGGTACAAATAGGTGCACCCTTTTTCTATGAATATAGAGATAATGCATGACTAAACCATACTGTGAATAAATAGTATCACTGTTTTCAACTTTAAAGAATGGATTGAATTGATATCTGAAAATATACAGGAAATTTTATATTTATGTACATACATTCATTCAAACCAGTTATATATCTATTGGTAATATTAGGGTTATAGTTTATCATGAAGTGTGTGTGAGTTTTGCTTCAAAATTGATTATGGAAATCGAAAAAAATGTTTTTGGAAAGAAGTCTAATGAAAAGACCAATCAAGACACCTGGAGAAATACATGTGTTCAAAAGCAGGAATTGATTGTAAGTGAAACAAATGCCCATAAATTTGTGAATTTGTGGATGAAATATATATCCTATGATGTCCATTATATGAAGAAATATTAAGTACCAGTGTTGAATAAAATTGAACGTCAAAATACACACCTTGTCCCATCGGAATCTACTTGCATTGATGTTAAACTGGGTCAGTTACTGTAGAAATATTAGTTTTTGTATGCACCATTCATTCAACTTAGTGTTCAGTACTAGGATACAAATATGTTTTTCAGGTGGATGGATATTTCTGAGAATAATCTTGTGAAAAGTTGATTATAAATCCAAGTCCATGAACATGAATGAATTTAGGGAATTTAAATAAGACACATATATTTCATAGTTTGAAAAATCTGGAGAGTGTGTATTTGTATATATATACACATTTTTATATATACACAAAACACACACAGAGACATTAAAAAGTATAATATATATGCCAATCAAAATTCATCAATAAATATATATTATTCACAGATGACAAAACATATACTTTACTGAACATGGATTTATGTATATTGTTGTTCTACCAGGGGACTCAACCATAGGTTGAATTTTCGTTTCCAACAGCGTTTAAGAGGAGTGATCTTTTTTCAGAATTTGTATCTGCCAAGTCAGCCACCTCACAAAAATGTACCTGTGATACCAGGTAGGATTCTATAAGTGCATGTAAAAATACATGTGATGAATAGGATACAGAGAAAGGGATACAGGAATTCACATATTTGTTAATTTTAAAAACACATGAAGAATTATTTCAATTGAAAATTTACTAGATTTATAACACCTAGCGTTTATCATGCAAAAGGCAAGTCCAACTATACACCATGCCTCCACTGAACATCTTGTATTTCTATTCTGTTTGCATTATTTTTCTCCATCATCTTAGGATTAGTTGTCAGACTCTAGTAAGGTATGTGAATATTTCTCAGAATAATCTTGTGAAAAGATTATTATAAATCCACATTCATGAATATGAAAAATTTAGGAAGTGTAAAATAAGACACATATATTTCATATTTTGAATAATCTGGAGAGTGTGTGTGTGCGTGTGTGTGTATGTGTGTGTGTGTGTATATATATATATATACACACAATCATGCACACACATGCACACACACACACACACACACATATACACAGACATTAAAAAGTAGCACTATATGTCAATTGAAAATCACCAAGAAATATATATCATGCACAGATTCAAATAAATTCATTTTACTGAACATGGATTTATGTATAATGTTGTTCAACTAGGAAGCTCACACATAGGTTGAATTTTCAATTCCAACAGCGTTTAGGAGGAGTGATCCCTTGTCAGAATTTGTATCTGCCAATTCAGCCACCACACAAGAATGAACGTGTGGTAACAGGTAGGATTCTATATGTGCATATAAAAATACAGGTCCTGAATAGGCATTAAAAACATATGGAGAACTATTTCCAAAAAAAATTGACTGGAATTATAACTCCTACCCTATATTATGCAAAAGGCAAGTCCAACTATACACCATGCCTCCTCTGAACTGCTTGTAGTTCTATTCTTTTTGGGTTATTTTTCTCCAACATATTAGGATTAGTATTCAGAATCTAGTAGAGTATGTGTTAATGTCAGGGATTCAGTATTTTGAATGGAAAATTGGAAAATTTATCCAATGTGTATGCAAATATGTGCTACACAAAAATCTTCCCACTTTCATCCAGAACAATGCCTTGACATTACCTTCACCCCAAGTAAGACACAATTAGAGGAGAAGTGTTAGAAAATCTGTGAATACTTATCTGGAATGGAATATGATAAGGAGTTCACAACCATGGACATGGTAGAGGAGTTTCCAAAAGTAAGGGACAGGGTAAACACTCCACAATAATGGAGCTCTGCTGGCCTAATGACTTCTTGAGAAACTGCCTCTGAGTTTGGGCACTTGAAATATATGTTGTTGTCAGGAGCTTTTGCTTTTTTTCTAGTGAGATGATCAAAGCTGGGTCAGCATCTATGTGACCTGGAGGACATAAATTGTAATATTCCAATGAACATGAGGGAAGAGTGCTGGATTCTCTTTTTGTGGGTATACTGTGGCCACTGGTGGCTAAGTGTCTCCCTGTGTGGACTGTATAGTCATTTATTGCTCTTCCACTCTCCATTGTGTTTCTTGCTCCTGCACTGGGAGTTTGGTATTTGCTTCACCAAATACATGGAGCTCAACTGGGACACAGTGCTGGTGGGAGTTATGTCACGTGTGGTGGGTCAGGTTCTGCAGGAGAATGCACCAACCAGGTTTCTAACCCACATAGTTTACCCCCTTGAACATAGCAAGCTGATTCTGAACATTGCCTTGAAACCTCTCCATATATCAAGATGCCTTTAAATAGAAATTTATGCTGGCTGCACCATGTCAGTCCCAAGCAATTTGGAATCCAATGGTAGATCCTCATTCCCCTACCACAGATGTTTTATCACACATATGCCCACCACTTCTCTAGGCCCACTACTCAGCAGGATCCAACCTATAGGCTTCTCTGTTCTACACCATTTTCAGGAAACCCAGTCAATCAAGGCACTCTCTCGTATACTCATGATCAGCAACAGGACACCCAAAGTTTCTCCAGTGCCACCAGGTCATTGAAATTTCAAAAATTTAATGGTATTTATATAGCTATTTTTCAAGGATGAAATTGGAGGCACTGTGGATTTCAATTCATTTAGGAACCCTTAAATGGTGAGAAAGCTCATTTCAATGAAAGATCTGGAGAACTCTCACAGGCAATGGTTCCCAAAGAGTGGCCAAAACGTCATATGAAGCCAGGCCCATCGAGTTCTACATGTGAGGTCCATGTGTGTTTTGACTCTCAATTATGGTTGCCAAGTCTTTCAGAATAAAATCATGTGATATCCTGGCTGAGATTTCCAGTCTCTGTGGAAAGCGACCCTGATCGCATTTTCCAAGGGCAATTCTCATGCGAGGCCTCCTAAAATCCCAACACAATTCATGGCAACACTTCTCTGAGGTCCGTTCCAGCACTCAGTCTCTAAGGGGAATCACACCAGTGTTCAGGCCCAAGAGGACCCAGGCATCTCTTCCAACTGCCAACAAATGACCGCAATTAAATCAAAACACTCCAACATGGGCCTCATATTCTTCCATATAGACACTCATCATAACCTCTGGCTGAAAGTTTCCATAAGGGGTGCAGCCCAAGACAGTGTCCAAATTAAGCTCTTTTGCCCCTCATTTGCCTAACATCAGGGTGGACTGTACACCCTTCCTTTGAACCAGGAATGATCAAATAGCCCTGCCGTTAATACTGCCCTGCTACTCCAATTTGAGGCCTACTGACTGTCAGGTATTGATTCTTTCTGTGATTTGGAGTCATGACAAAACCCAAGCCCCTATGGACTATCCACTGTAGGGCTTTGAAGAACTCTTTTGACGCAAAGGATCCCTATTCTCACTTGATGGAAGTCAGGAACTGAAAAGTTCGGACGAACGTCTTAGGAAAAGACCACTAAGAGACTGTCTCATGCCACCGCAAAAGGGTTTATTGTGTGTCCAGCATGCTGGGGCTCAGAGCTCACTTCAGAGGAGCAAAGAACAAAGAGCCCCAGAACAACTTGAGGAGAGTTTATATACATTCTATGGAGAGGGCAGGGTTTTTACATACATCATAGCCTCTTTTAGAAAATCATCTTATACCCCAGCAAAATCAAATAACAACTCTAAAACATGATTAGCACATTCATTGGCGGGAACAGGTCATGCAGTGGGTGATTGGTCAGCCCTGAGAAGGGGTTAACATTTAAACTGATTGGTTGAAGCCCTGAGATGTATACGTGCAGATCTGCATGGTTTCTGGGAAGGGGTGTTAAGTATCTAGCTGGTCAGGGAAGATTTCAACACACATCTAATAGGAAGATCTGGGAATTGTCTTAAGTGCCACAGGAATTTCAGGTTCTGAGTGCAGCTTGAAAGCTTTACAAAACCTGGTTCTTTACATTTCAATTTCAATATGTTTTATTATTTCATTTCCCACTCCTTTTTCTGACTACTTTTAATCTTAAAAGTAATGTTTCATAATTATTCTGGCGTCTCAAATTCAATTTCTGCCAGTGGAGCATATTTCTGTCTGATTAGCATGAGTTTTACCTACCCAATCTGAGCCTGGAATAAGGAAACTATGCGGTGAAGCAAACAAGGTCCCACAGTTAGCAACACCTTAAGGATGATCAGGGGTCAAGCTAAGTCTGATAGGAGTGTAGTTAACCAGGGGGACTGGGTAAACCATGACTCAAACCACCCTTGTTGAATCTCCCTTTCTCTCTGGCGCTATTCAAGTTATTTTCTTAATTTACTCATGGATTATTTTGCAACTCCAGTAGGGTCAGCATAAAAACAACAGTATTCTCTCAGTGCCACACAGAGACCCCCTCCCTCATGAAGAGGAAATCTAGTCCTCCCCTGTTCTGTAAAACAAATGCAGAGAGAGAGAGAGGTTAAGGATTCCTGCAGCACTGTGATAGAGGTTTCTAACGTCTTCAAGTCTTGATCTATTGATGTTTCTAATTGGGCCAATTGTTGTGACCCACGGATCATAGCAGCTGTTCCCATACCCACTCCTGCAGGACCTCCTATCCCCAATAGGATGGCTAGAGTAAGGGACAATGGCTCTCGGTGAAATTGGGTTGTTTGTCCCCCAAGTAGACCTTCGAATGATTCTTCATCATGATAGAGCACCCTGGGGAGTATCTGCACCATTACACAATAATTTACAGAGCTGTCAAATACCTGGGCTGAAAGGCAATGAGTTCTGACTGTGTGGAGTTCAGTACCATAAACATTCCTTTAATTAGTTCCCAGGGGGTGGAGTCAGCTGTACTCTGGACTGGGGAAGTAGGCAAAGACGGAAACCGGGAATTATGAGATGGTAGAGGGGTCCTGGTAGATCTAGGCATGGGAGGTTTAGGAGGCTTAATTCCTGGCTTGAGGGGATTGGGCCCTATTGCTGTGGGATTTTCTTTCTTTTTAAGCTGGAGGGTGAACCAGAGACCAAAGTCATAACCAGGGCCATAAATATAGAATTGCATTCCCCACGTATTTCTCATAGGCCATTTTGTTCTGAGGTAGCCCCTTCCTTTGGAAGTGAAAGTTATATTGAGGGGGTAACATAGACTATTCTTTCCACAGCGAGTTTTTGACACCACTTGGCTAGCGGCACATTTCTTGGGATCAATCCAGGTGTCATTTCATCCTACCCAAATCTTGCTGTCTGGGGAGTTTGGGTTCCACCATGCAGCTTCCGTTTGTTCACAACCCCAATATCTAAAATAAAAGTTACTGGGTCCTCCACAGGTTTGGGCCTGTTTGCGACTTTCGAAATCTGCTGGGCACACATAATAGTCTTGACTGGCTAGTTTACACATGAGCTTGGGGAGATGACATCCATAATTCATGGGGTAAAGTGGTCTATGTTGCCATGGTTTGCATTTGAGTGGGATCTGTGTGGGGTCCTCTATGTCAGGGAGATCCCAGTCAGAGAGTCCTATGGGAAGCTGACAAATGTCCGGGGGGAGAGATGGCCACCAATTGCATAAGGGGGCTGTATGTGAAATACACCACCCTACTTGCCCAGTAGGATTTATAACTTGCCATCTTTGCTGAACAGGCTGATGGGGATTAGGACTGCTGATTGTCAGGGGAAGAATCCATAGCCCTACCCACACGACGGACACGCAACTTGAGATGGTTACCAGTCTGTTTCAGTTTCCAGCCGGAGTCTGTACAGGGTGCAGGCATGAGATGGGTGGTATGGATCTATGAAGTGATCTCATCCACTTTCACCACTGTGGGTGTTATAAGCAGCACCTGGTATGGTCCTTTCCAGCGGGGTTCCAGGGATGACACCTGATGCCATCTCACGTAGATGAACTCTCCCACTTGATGTCGATGTGGGGTTCCCTCATCTCCAGGCTGATTAGCAGAGGCCAACTGTTTCCACAGGTATTGCTGGGTGCTGGTTTTGTTCAAGGGCTTTAAGTCTGTCAAGCAAGGGTGTGTGAAAGGAATCATTAAGTCTCCTAGTTGGGGTTAGGTCCCTTACTGAAGGAGGGGCACCATAGAGAATTTCATAAGGGGTGAGGTTACACAAAGAGGAAGACTTGGTATTTCTTGCACAAAACAGTGCATAACTTAGGAACAGAGTCCACTTTTTCATGCCAGTCTCCAAGCTTTATTTCGTTAAGGTCTCTATGATGGTTCTATTCATCCTTTCTACCTGTCCTGAGCTCTGGGGTCTATAAGCACAATGTAACTTCCAATTAATCCCCAGGGTCCTGGCAAATCCCTGTCTTACCTGGGCCATGAATACCGGTCACTTATCCGACCCTATTACCTTAGGCAGGCTGAACCTTGGAAAATGTCTTCTAGGATCTTTTTGACCACCAGCTGAGCCGTTTCTTTCTTCATGGGGAAGGCTTCGACCCATCCTGAAAAAGTATCTACAAAGACTAGGAGACATTTAAGTCCAATCCTTGCTGGCTTTATTTCAGTAAAGCTCACTTCCCAGAATTGTCCTGGTTTGATTCCTCATAAGCGCTTCCCTGAAGTAAGCTTCGATGGGTAAGTATTAACTAATTGGCCAACTTGACAAGCTGTAGTCACCTGAGCAGTTATTTCTTTCCTCTGTGAGTCAGTCAATAATAATTCCTTCCTTTGGTCCTTTAAGAGTGCCTATAACTTCTTAGAGTCTAAGTGGGTGAGCTGGTGTATGTCTTTGAGATAAAGGTGGGCTTTTGAAAATTGTGTACTTGGCTCTGTAGGTTCCCAGAGTTCTGTATCCGTCTCCTCAGATGATAAGTTGCCTGAATGTTCCGGTGCGGCCAAGTCTCCTGATTGTTGTTCCCCCCGCTGTGGAAAAAGTGAACAGAGGCACTCCGTTTAAGGCTGCCAATTAGCTTCCTCATCTGCCCTTCTGTTTCCAACCGCCACGGGGTCGTTTCCCTTCTGGTGCCCTGGACAGTGCAGTATGCCTAGGTCCGTAGGGCCCTGCACTGCTGAGAGAAGGTGGAGGATCATATCTTTGTTCTTTATTTCTTTATTTGTTTCCCAGCGGAGGTTAATAGCTGCCTTTGCTGGTAAATAGCCCCGTGCACATTTGCAGTGGCAAATGCATAGCGGCTATCAGTGTATATGGTGGCCCTTTTGCCTGATGCTAGTACCAATACTTTCGTAAGGGCAATCAGTTCTGCCTTTTGGACTGATGTCTCTTCTGTGAGACCAGAGAAACAGATGACATTAGTTTTGCTAACTACTGCTGCTCCAGCCCACCAGGTACCATCTTGGAGGAAGCTGCTCTCGTTCGTAAACCATACGACTTCAGGGTGAGGCAGTGGCTGGATCCTTCAAGTCTCGTCCTATACTGGTTTCTCTGCCTCTTTTTGGGCCACTCTTTGTCCAAGTTTTCTTTTTCTTTACAGTAGGCACATTGATCTGAGGCCAGGGGCAGCCTTTGGCATGGGCCCATGTATCCCTTCATTTCTCCGTGCTTTTTAACTTCTGGTCTATTTGCTGCTCTGACCAAAACCTTAGCCAATGATTTAGTCTGCCTTTTGCTCCTTTCATCCTCCTTTTGTTCCCTTTCCTTCTCTCTCATCTGTTCCCATTCCTCCTCAGTTTCTCTCTTATAATATACTTTCTCAGTTTCTCTGACTAAATCTCTTAAGGTCATATCTTGTAATCCATCTAGACGTTGTAACTTTCTCTTAATATCTAGGGCAGCCTGCTGGATAAAGGCCATTGCAACAGAGGTTTTTTTGTCCTCTGCCTGAGGATCAAAAGGAGTATATTTTCTATTTGCTTCCATAATTCTCTCCAGAATCATAGAGGGAGACTCATTAGGACCTTGGATTATCTCTCTTACCATGGCCAAATTAGTCGGCCCTCTGGCGGCCACTCGGAGCCCCGCTATTAGAGCCCGGTGATAAGTGGACAAATGCTACCAACCTTCAAAGGTGTTGGGGTCCCAGTTTTGTCGGTTCATGGGCCCATAAGGACGAAGAGGGAGCATCACAGTGGCTTCTGAGTTTTCTATTTTCCGTAGCTGGCGGGTTTCTTCAGGTGGCCCAGCTTCCACCAGAAAAGGAGGGGCTGCTGCTGCTGCGGAGAAGTCCCTTGGAGGGCTTGGGTCTGGCCCAATTGCCTCTAGTGGCGGAGAGGCTGAGTCAGTGGTGGGAGAATCATCTGGAATGTGTTGGCGGTTGGGGAGCGAGGGTAGAGGATAAGGAGGGGGAGGATTGTCCAGTCTTGTGACTCAGGAAGAATGGGGGGAAGATGGGGAGGGAACGGAAGGTTTGAATGATAGGATCCTGGGGAAGGGGTATATGGCTGTTGATCTGGGTGGCCATGTGGTCCCGGCTGAAACACAATATCTCTGACTTTTCGGATTAGAGGGAAGTAGAAGGATCCTTCTGCGGGCCACCCGACTTTGAGGATGGGCCATTCTGAAGCACAGAGAGTCTGCCAGGTCTGACATTTAACTGAAAAATAATGATTCTGGGCCCTTGAGCGGACATCAGTCCAATGATCAAGGGTCAGCGACAGAAGCAAGAAAGTGCTTTGTCCCATAATGGGAGTTACTCAAAAAGAGACAGTGAAGACACAAACGCAACACAGACAAAGACAAGCAGTAAACGTTTAACATGGGTCCAAGACAAATAATAGAACTCAGTAACTGGCAAAACCTGATGGGTTAGACAATAAAGACAGACAGTAAACTCAACATGAGTTCGGGACAATGAACAAAACTGTGTAGCCAGCAAAACCTGATGGGCTGGCAAACCGAATCCTGAAGCAAAATATAACCGAGTTGAGGAAACTAATATTCCTTGATTTCCCTCATCCTCTGGAGTGTCCCCCAGGGACGTGGCCAGTAGCTCTGTGACACGTCTGCCAGCCACCGTCAGAGAGAGCTAATGCTCTTCACCGACAGCCACTTTGCCAAGCCCTCACCTGAAACCCGAAACCAGAAAGAGGCGCCTTTCTTACCCTGAGAGGAGTCCCTTGGGGTCTTTCGTCCGCTGCGCTGGATATCTCACCTGGGGCCTCCAGATGAAAAGGTGGGGCGAACATCGGAGGAAAAGACCACCAACAGGCTTTCTCATGCAACACCAAAGGGTTTATTGGGGGTATAGCGTGCTGGAGCTCAGGGCTCACTTCAGAGGAGCAAAGAACAAAGAGCCCTAAGAACCACTCGAGCGGAGTTTATATACATTCTTTAGAGAGGGTAGGGACTTTACACACATCATAGCCTCCTTTAGCAAATCATCATATTCCACGGGAAAATCAAATAACAACTCTAAAACATGATTAGCACATTCATTGGCGGGAACAGGTTGGGCAGGGGGTGATTGGTCAGCCCTAAGAAGGGGTATACATTTAAATTGATTGGTGGATGCACTGTGATGTATACGTGGTGAGCTGCATGGTTTCTGGGGAGGGGCTGTTAAGTAACTAGGTCCTCAGGGAAGATTTCAACACACATCTAAAGTGCAAATCCGGGAATTGTCTTAACTGCCACAGGAATTTCAGGTGCTGAGTGCAGCTTGGAAACTTTACAAAACCTGGTTCTTTACATTTCAATTTCAATTTCTTTTATTCTTTCAGAACCTTACAGAGGAAGGTGAGAGAGTTCATCGACAATTACTGCTATTTTGGCTATATTGGTTTTGGATGCACACATGGGATCTTTCTTTAGATCCATCTGGTGCTGATAATCTAAGCCATAGCCTCAAACAGGGCCAAGAGGCTGATTAAAACATATCCATTTCCAAAGCAATTACTACTCTGAAGTCAGTTACAGAACTCAGTCTCTTAGGAGAATCACGCCAGTGTTAAAGCCCAGGTGAACACAGTCATCTCATCCAAAAGCCGCACAAGTTACCACAATTAAAATCAAAACAATCCCACATGGCCCTCATCTACTTCCATATAGTCACTCATCATAACCTCTGGCTGGAGGTTTCCTTAAATGGCACAGCCCAATAGAGTGTCCATAATAAGCTCCCTTCCCCTCATTTGCCTAAATTCAGGGTGGCCTGGACACCCTTCCTGTGAACCAGGATTGATCACATAGTTCTGCCATTAATACTGCTCTGTTTCTGCAATTTGAGGCCTACTGACTGTCAGGTATAGATTCCTTATGTGATTTGGAGTCATTATTAAACCCAAGCACCTTTGCAGGGATTGGAAGAACTCATTTGACCCAAAAAATCCCAATACTCCCTTGATGGAGGTCAAGAACCAAACAGAGGAAGGCAAGAGACTTCATCCACAATGACTGATTTTTTGCCATTTTGGTTTTGGATGCACACATTGGATCTTTCTTTAGATCCATCTGATGCTGATAATCTAAGCCACAGCCTCACACAGGGCCAAGAGGCTGATTCAGAGACATTCCTTTCCAAAGTAATTAAGCAAAGAGCCACAGGTGATGCCCATTCATTTCCATTTTAAAACTGTTTTCTTCAGGCTTCACAAAGGGTGGCCTGAGGCAAAGACCTTCCTGACATTCAGGGCAACAGAACAATAGGTAAGCAAAAGGGCCAAAGCAGGGTTTCTCCACTGAGACTTTCCTGGTCACACTGATATCTGAGTTTTCTGAGATGCTTGCCATTCCCTTCAGCTATGGATTACATGGCCATGTCACAGAGTTTGGAGGTGGTACATATTTTGGACACAAAACCATGAGCCTATTCTGGAGAGTGGCCAGAATTCAGGAAGAAAACAGGAACTTAGGAAGACAGTACATGTTGTCCATCGATAAGGCAACCTGCAATCCATTCCTATAATGGGTAGGATGAATGCTGGGAAGCTTTCTACTAGACAGGAGACATCCATTGATTCATTCTCTTTTCTAATGTCTACAACCACGGACACAGTGGGATACACAGACATAGAAACACTCGCCTTGTCAAAAGACTTTCTAGAAACATTCCACTCCAAACCAAGCAAGCCACCTTCCCTACCTATTCTCAGAATATAAGACAAAACCACAAACTCACACACACACTGAAAAAGCACCTCCTTCCCCAAAGTAAGTCTGTGACTATCCAGAGTGTCCTCTGAATGGTGGGCTATACTATGTTCCCCAGAAATGGCCTGTCCTTTCTCAGATCTGGTCTCCTTGGCCAACTCTGTGAAATATCAGGAGCCCGCGGTGAGCCACTTCTTGCTTTCTCTGGAAAGGCCAGTCTTCAAACTTTCCTGGCATTTGGCCATCCTCACATCAGTAGGTACCAAGAAAGACTGACTCTGTCCTTGGTAAATTTAAACAAGTGATCCCACTGTACTGGGAATTGGACTGGTTCTGGATGCCTGACTTCCTGGATCCCAAGTTCACAGAGTTCCATCACCAAGGAAGTGAGGTGAGGTCACTTCCTTCAGAAACTGAATGAGGTGACTGCCTTAGCAACCACTTTTTCTGAACAGTTGCTTCCATACTTCCTCTGACACTTTCACAAGTTAGATAGGTATCTCAAACATAGGAACCCAGGAACAGCTCTCCACAAAGGCCTTGGTTGGTCCATCTTTTCTACATTAAGGAGAGAGGGTGAATGAGACACAACCCTTCATCCTTACCAGGTTGTTTTCCATGGAATATGACTTTTGCTCTCTCACGTCCTTCATAGTTGCCTACATGTTCTCCAGGGATCATTTCTGCATGGACCTTTGAGGTTTTCAGCAGGTGGAAGATCCACTACATTCCTGTATTGTAAGACCAACTCTGTCCCTGCTGTTCTGTAATGTTAGATTGAGGGAACAGTGTATGGTTAGGGTTAATAACATGTGTGATTTGGGTTAGGAATCATTCTGCTGGATGAATAATGGTATTGGGAACCTGCGATATGTATGAGAATATATAGGTGAAATATATGTATGAAAACAGAAATCTAGGTAAGATTTGAAGCCCAAAAGAGCATTGGGCCCTTGATTGGAATACTTAGCTTTGAATTAGGTTGTGCACAGATGTGTCAGATTAATCAATATACAATGGCATAGGACCTTGTACCTTCGATGATTGAATGTCGAAGAGAACATCCAGTCAAAAAGGGATAGTCGGAAGTGAAAGGTTAATAAAATAGGTATTTGTCACTTCCTGGGAAGAATTTTGTGTTTATTCCGAGCATAATGTAGTTGTAAAAAAAAAATGATTAAATTAAAAAGACACCTTGAAGAGCGTCAATGAGAGAGTGAGAGGACCAAAAAAAGTGGTTTGAGTCTTGGTTCACCTAGTCCCCCTGTTTAACTACTTTTTTATCAACCCTGGCCTGTCCGATAATAATCTCCATATTATTGCTAACTATAAAACCCTGTTTGCTCAACCGTGTAATTTCTTTTCTCTAAGCTCAAATTGGACAAGTTAAACTTATGGTAATACCCCACTAGCAGACATAGAATGTGACACCCCCCAATGATCACTTTTATGATTAAAAGTAGCTAGAAGAAGAAGTGGGGAATGAAAGATTAATAAAATATGTACTTGTCACTTTTTTTTCTGTATGCTTAACAAAACACTGTTGAAATCTTGAGAACTGTTTGCTAATCTTGTTCCCAGAATGTCCTGTCCCCAAATGCCAAACTGCAGAATGTACTCCCTCACCCGGTTGAATGCAAACCGCCCACTCTCCCTCACCCATCAATAAACTTCGCTCCCTGCCCTCCCCAAAGAAAGTATATAAGCTCTGCTTAAGCTCTTCTCAGGGCTCTCTGCTCTATGCAAGTGAGCTCGGACCCCCTGCATGCTGACCCCCTATAAACCCTTTGCTATTGCATGAGATAGTCTTTTGGTGGTCTCTTCCTCCGAAGCTCGCCCAATGTTTACTTTGATGATTGGGTGTAGAAAAGAACATTCAGTCAAAAAGGGATAGTCGGTAGGATTAGGAAGATAGTTGTTAGGTTTAGGAAGAAGAGTGAGTATAGGTTTTGGAAAAAAAATATTCTTTATCAATAGGGTTTTGTTTAGAGTGTGAATGTAAATGTTAGCCCATGTGAAGAGTCAGTCAAAATAGTGAACCGGAGAAAATATGTAGGAAAACAGATATCAATAGAGATATTACGAAATAAGGCAAAGTATAAAGTGGGTGATAGGATTAGACATTTCCAATAGGGTTGAATTTGAATTTGATCTTAGGAGAAACCAATATGTAGTCACTAATTGGATTGATATTTGAGAGCATTAGGCAACCTGGACATGGCTGTGTTTAGTAATCCATGTTCATTTTCAATTTAGGCTTTGGTACAATAATAAGTGTGAACCTTGCATTTTGTGTCCAGAATATTACTGTGATAAAATGTATATGTAGATCAGGTGACATGAGTAATTTTTCCATCATTTCTGGGAGCAATATTTTGAAGATTTATAAGTAGTATTGGGGGTACAAAGACGTGTACCTTGTGTCTATGAATATAGAGCTAATGCATGAATAGACCATACTGTTAATAAATAATATAACTGGTTCCACTTTATATAATGCATTGGATTCGTATCTTAAAATATATAAGAAATCTTATATTGATATACATACATTCATTCCAACTAGTTATACATCTAATGGTAAAATTAAGGTTATGGTTTATCATGAAAAGTGTGTGAGTTTTGCTTCAAAAGTGATTATGGAAATCAAAAATAATGTGTTTGGAAAGAAGTCTCATGAAAAGACCAGTCAAGAACCATGAAAAAATACATGTGTTCTGAAGCAGGAAGTGATTGAAAGTGAAACAAATGCCTCTAAATTCGCGAACTTGTGGATGAAATATATATCCTATTATGTGCATAAACTGAAGAAATAGTAATGTACCAGTTTTGAATAAAAATGAACGTCAAAATACACATCATGTCCCATAGGAATCAATTTGCATTGATGTTAACCTGGGTCAGTTACTGTATTAATTTTAGGATTTGTAGGCACCATTCACTGAAGATAGTTTTCAGTACTAGGAAACAAATACGTATTTCAGGTGGATGAATATTTCTGACGATAATCTTGTGAAAAGTTGATTATAAATTCACATATATGAATATGAATGAATTTAGGAAATGTATAATAAGACACATGTATTTCATATTTTGAAAAATCTGGAAAGTTTGCATATATATATATATATATATATATATATATATATATATATATACACACACACACATGCACACAGACATTAAAAAGTAGCAATATATATGCCAATTGAAATTCACCATGAAATATATATCATCCACAGTTTCAAAAATATTCATTTTACTGAACATGGATTTATGTATAATTTTGTTAAACTAGGAAGCTCACAGAGAGTTCGAATTTTAACTTCCAACAGCATTTAGGAGAAGTGATCTCTTCTCACAATGTGTATCTGCCAAGTCAACCACTTCACAAGAATGTATGTGTTGTACCTTGTAGGATTCTATATGTGCATATAAAAATACATGTGCAAATAGGCTACAGAGAAAGGGAGACAGGAATTCACATATTTTTTAACTTTAAAAACACATGGAGAACAATTTCAACAAAAGTTGACTAGATTTATAACTCCTACACTACATAATGCAAAAGGCAAATTCAACTATACACCATGCCTCCTCTGAACTGCTTGTATTTCTATTCTGTTTGGATTATTATTCTCCATCATATTAGGATAAGTAGTCAGAGTCTAGTAGGCTATGGGTTAGTGTCAGGGATTCAGTATTTCGAATGGAAAATTGGAAAAGGTATCCAATGTGTATGTAATTATGTGCTATGAAAAATCTTCCGACTCTTATCCAGAACAATGCCTTGACATTACCTTTGCCCCAAGTAAGACACAATTACAGGAGAAGAGTTCGAAAATCTGTATATATATATATATATATATATATATATATATATATATATATATATATATATATATGGAATGCAATATGCTCAGTTGTTCACAAACTTGGAGGTGGTAGATGAGTTTACAAAAGTAACGAACAGGGTAAACCCTCCACAAAAATGGAACTTTGCTGGCCTAAAGACTTCTTGAGAAACTGCCTCTGAGGTTGGGAACTTGAAATATATGTTGTTGTCAGGAGCTTAATCTTCATTTGTGGTGAGACAATTAAAGCTGGATCTGCATCTATGTGACCTGAAGGATCTTGTTTCTTATTTTCCAATGAACATGAGACAGCAGTGCTGAATTCTCTCTTTGTAGGTAAACTGTGGCCACTGGGGGCTATGTGTCTCCCTGTGAGGACTCTGAAACCATTTGGTCATCCTCCAATTTTCGTGGTGTTTCTTGCTGCTGCACTGGGAGTTTGGTATTTGCTTGGTGAAATACAAAGATTTCAACTGGGACACAGTGCTAGAGGGAGTTCTGTCATGTGTGGTGTGTCAGGGTCTGCAAGAGAATGCACCAACCAGGCCTCTATCTCACATAGCTTGCCCCCTTGACCATAGCAACCTGATTCTGAACATTGCCCTGAAAACTCTCCATATAACAAGATGCATTTACATATAAGGGTTTGCTGGCTACACTATGTCAGTCACAAGCTATTTGGAAGCCAATGGCAGGTCCACATGACTCCACCACAGATGTTTTATCACACACCTGCACACCACTACTCTAGGCCCACTACTCAGGAGGCTCCAACTTACTGGCATCACTGTTCTTCAACATTTTCATGAAACCCAGTCAATCAGGGCACTGTATTGTATACTCATGATCAGCAACAGGACATCCAAAGTTTCTCCAGTGCCACCTGGTCATGGGAATTTCAAAAATTTGATGGTATTCATCTAGCCATTTTTCAAGGATGAAGTTGGAGGCACTGTGGGTTTCAATTCATTCAGGAACCACTAAATGGTGAGGAAGTTCATTTCAATGAATTCTCTGGACAACACTCACAGGAAAGGCTTCCCAAAGAGTGGCCAAAAGGTCACATGAAGCCAGGCCCATTGAACTGTACAATGTGAGGTCCATGTGTGTTTTGACTCTCAACTATGGCTGCCATGTTTTTCATAATAAAATCATGTGATATCGTGGCTGAGATTCCCAGTGCTCTGTGGAAAACCAACCTGGGACTAGATTTCAGATTCCAAGCGTGAATCTCATGCGTGGCCTCCTAAAATCCCAACTCAATTCATGGCAATACTACTCTGAGGTCAGTTCCAGAACTCAGTCTATAAGGGGAATCACCCAAGAGTGAAGCCCTGGTGGACCGAGTCGTCTCTTCCAACTGCCACAAAAATGACCACAATTATAACCAAAACACTCCCACATGGCCCTCATTTTCTTCCATATAGACATCCATCATAACTTCTGGCAAGAGGTTTCCATAAGTGGCGCAGCTCAAGACAGTGTCCAATATAAGCTTCCTTGTCTCTCATTTGCCTAAAGTAAGTGTGGCCTGGACACTCTTCCTGTCAACCAGGAGTGATCAAATAGGCCTGCCATTAATACTGCTCTGCTTCTACTATTTGAGGCCTACTGACTGTCAGGTATAGATTCTTTATGTGTTTTGTAGTCATGAGAAAACACTACCACATCTGCAGGGCTTTGAAGAACTCATTTTACCCAAGGGTCCATAATCACACTTGATGGAGGTCAGGAACCTAACAGAGGAAGGTGAGAGACTTCATCCACAATGACTGATCTTTTTGAATTTTGGTTATGGATGCACACATGGGATCTTTCTTTAGATCCATCAGGTGCTGACAATCTAAGCCCCAGCTTCACCGAGAGCCAAGAGGCTGATTCAGACACATCCATTTCCAAAGAAATTAAGCAAAGAGCCACAGGTGATGCCCACTCATTTCCATTTGAATACTGTTTTCTTCAGGCTTCACAAAAAGGTGGCCTGAGCCAAAGACTTTCCTTACATTTAGGGCAACAGAAAAATAGGTAAGCAAATGACCCAAAGCAGGGTTTCTCCACTGAGACTTTCCTGGTCACAATGATATCTGAGTTTTCTGACATGCTCCCCTTCCCTTCAGCTCTCCAGTACATGGCCATGTGACAGAGCTTGGAGGTGCCACATAGCTTGGACACAAAACTCTGAGCCTATTCTGGAGAGTGTCCAGAATTCAGGAAGAAAACAGGAACTTAGAAAGATAGTAGGTTTTGCCCATTGATAAGGCTAGCCGCAATCCATTCATAAATTGGCAGTATGAATGCTGGGAAGCTTTCTACTAGACAGAACACATCCATGATGCATTCTTTTTCTAATACCAAGACCACAAACAGAGTGGGATACACAGTAATAGAAACACTCACCTTGTCAGAGGACATACTAGATAAAGTCCTCTCCAAACCAAACAAGTCGCCTTTCCTACATATTCTCAAACTCACACCCACACTCAAAAAGGCACCACCTTCCCCAAAGTAGGTCTGTGACTATCCGGAGTGTCCTATGATGGGTGGGATATACTACATTTCCACGAAATGCACTGTGCTGTCTCAGTTCTGGTCTCCTTGGCCAACTCTGTGAATTTGTCAGAAGTCACTGGTGATCCACTACCTGCTTTCTCAGGAAAGGCCCATCTTCTTAGCTTTCCTGGCATTTGGCCATCCTCACATAACTAGGAACCAAGAAAGACTGACTCTGTCCTTGGTTTACCCAAACAAGTGAGACCACTGGAACTGGGACTGGAACTGGCTGTGGTCTCCTGGCTTCCTGAATCCCAAGTTTAGAGAGTTCCATTACCAAGGAAGTTATGTGAGGTAACTTCCTTCAGGAAGTGAATGAAGTCACTGCCTTGGCAAACACTTTGTCCTAACAGTTGCTTCCAAGGGTCCCATGAGATGGAGGGTGCACCTACTTCCTGTGACATTTTCACAAGTTAGAATGATATATCAACCATAGGCACCTGGGAACAGCTCTCCACACAGGCTTGGTTTGGTCCATCTTCTCTACATTAAGAAGAGAGAGGCTGATTCAGACACATCCCTTCACCCTGACCAGGTTGTTTACGATGGAAGTTGACTTTTCCTCCCTCAGGTCCTTCATTGCTGCCTACATCTTCTCCATGGATTATTTCTGTATTGACCTTTGAGGTTCTCAGCAGGTGGAAGATCCCCTACACTCCTGATTGTAAGACCAACTCTGTCCTGCTTTTCTGTAAAGTTAGATTGAGGGAACAGTGTATGGTTAGGGTAATAACAGGTTCGATTTGGGTTAGGAATCATTCTGCATGATGAATAAAGGCAATGGGAACCTGTGATATTTACAAGAATATATAGGTGAAATATAAGTATGAATACAGAAGTCTAGGTAAGATTTGAAGCCCAGAAGAGCATTGGTTCCATGATTGGGATACTTAGCTTTGAAATACCTTCTGCACAGATGTCTCAGATAAATCGATAAAAAATGGCATAGGACCTTGTAAATTGGATGATCAAATGTAGAAGAAAACATCCACTTAAAAAGGGTAGTTGGTAGGATTGGAAAGATAGTCAGTAGGTTTAGGAAGAAGAGTGAGTATAGGATTTGCTCCAAAAGTTATTTAGCAATAGGGTTTCTGGTAGAGAATGAATGTAAATGTCAGCACATGTGATGAGTCAGTTACAATGATTAACTGGGGAAAATATATAGGGAAGCAGATATCAATAGAGACAGGAAGAAATCAAGCAAAGTATAAATTGAGTGATAGGATTAGACATTTTCAGCATGTTAGATGTTGAATATACAATCTTAGAAAGAAACAAATATTTAGCAACAATAGGATTGACATTTGAGAGCATTAGGCAATCTGGACTTGGATGTTTTTAGTAATCCATGCTCACTTTCCATTTAGGCTTTGGTACAATCATAAGTGTGAACTTTGCATTTTGTGTCCAGAATATTACTGTGATAAAGTGTATATGTAGATCAGGTGACATGAGTATTTCTTCCACCAATTATGTGGTCAATATTTTGAAGATGTATAAATTAGTATTGGGTGTACAAATAGGTCTACACTGTGTCTACAAATATTGATAAAATGAATGAATAGACAATACTGTGAATAAATAATATAACTGGTTCCAACTTTAAATTATGGATTGAATTGATATCTTAAAATATACAGGAATTCTTATATTGATATACATACATTCATTACAACCATTTATAGATCTAATGGTAATATTAGGGTTATGATTTGTCATGAAGAGTGTGTGAGGTTTGCTTTAACATGATTATTGAAATCTAAAATGAAAAGTATTCTCATGAAAAGACCAGTCAAAAAACATGGAGGAATACATGTGTACTGAAGCAGGAAGTGATAGAAAGTGAAACAAATGCCTATAAATTTGCAAACTTGTGAATGAAATATTTATCCTATGATGTGCATAAACTGAAGAAATTGTCATGTAACATTGTTGAATAAAAATGAACGTCATAATACACATCATGTATCATAGTAATCTACTTGCATTGATGTTAAAGTGGGTCAGTTACTGTAGAAAAATTAGGACTTCTATGCACCATTCACTGAATTTAGATTTCAGTACTAGGAAACAATATGTATTTGAGGTGGATGAATATTTCTGAGAATAATTTTGTGAACATTTGATTATAAATCCACATACATGAATATGAATGCATTTAGGGATTGTATAATAAGACACATATATTTTATATTCTGAAAAATCTGGAGAGTGTGTGTGTATACACACACACACACACACACACACACACACGCACACGCACAGACATTAAAAGGTAGCAATATATATGCGAATCGAAATTTATCATGAAATATATATCATTCACAGATCCAAAAATATTCATTTTACTGAACATGGATTTATGTATTATCTTGTTCAACTAGGAAGCTCACCCATAGTTTTAATTTTCAGTTCCAACAACGTTCAGGAGGAGTGATCTCTTTTGACAATTTGTATCTGCCAAGTCTGCCACCTCACAAAAGTGTACATGTGTTACCAGGTAGGATTCTATATGTGCATACAAAAATACATGTGCTGAATAGGATACAGATAAAGGGAGACAGGAATTCACGTATTTGTTATCTTTAAAACACATGGAGAACTACTTCAATTTAATATTGACTTGATTTATAACACCAACCCTTTATCATACAAAAGGTAAGTCCAGCTATACACCATGCCTCCTCTGAACTGCTTGTATTTCTATTCTGTTTTGGTTATTTTGCTCCATCAATTTAGGATTGCCACAGTCTGGCTGGGCACAATTCAGGAGCCACTTGTCAAAAGCTAACTTTATTTTTAGAACAACACACGCCAAAAAATAGTTCCTCGGGAAAAACACTCAGAGCACAACTGCCACCACCGGCTTCCCACAAGCTCTCAACCTCCTCACTCCTCCTGCTCTTGAGGTCGATTGGCTGGGTTGTTTGAGCAGAGCCAAAATAGTCCCCCAAGAAGCAGCTCCATAATTTGAAAGGGTGGGGAAACAGCCCAATGGGCATCACCGCAGAGGAGCCAATCAGCTAGATGTTGCTGGGGCCGCTGTGAGCCAACCATCAGCTGGCAGTCTGAAAGTTTGCTTTGGCCCCTTGGGCTGTGGCTCTCAACATCTAACCCTCTCTGTTTAAACAACAAGCATGTGGCTTAGGGACCGTGCCTGCCTTAGGTTGTCCAATAGTACATATGGTCCTTACCCATTATCGAATGAGCTGACCTCAAGGTGTCAGCCTCCTGTCTAAGATTGGTACCATTGTAATTGGATCTTACCCGTCACTGACTATAGGTCCAGTATACATCCACACCTGTGGAGAGGTCTTTGTACCAGGGGCGGGTGAGGTTCTTTGCCTCATCTCTGTTGGCACCCAAATTTTAGCTGAACGACCATGACAAGCAGAAGGGAGGAAGATACACCAAGGCAGTTGATGGCTCTTTTTGAAAAAATTGTACCACCGATGACATCATCAGAGAAATACCCCAACACTACCACAAGTCGCTGCACCAACAGATAGTTCACAATGCATGCAGGTGAGTTCACAATGCATACAAGTGATACATAGTCCAGGCAAGTTCTGCAAGCAGTTCAGTGATGGCTATTGCAGAAGGTGTAGATTGGTTTTATCTTTGTCTTCACATGCACTGGGATGAAGTTAGAAATTCTGGCAACAATGCCTAAAGAAAGAATTATGTAACATTCCAAAAGGCACTAAAAGAAAACAATTTTCTTAACAATTTACATTGTCTCGAAGAGAATTATTAAATATAATGCAAAGAAAAGGTGGATCCAACATGGCGGCGGGCAGAGAGGCTGCGCTTTTAATGCACTCACAGTGATGGGGTCATAAAGTCGCAAGGATAACTCTTGGATTCTACCAACGGAGATTCTCCTAGCAAAATTCCACTGAAGGGAGACCTCCCGGGAGCTACTAAAATTTTTTTGAAGCGTCTGTGTGACCCGGACGAGCGGGACCCTGCCACTAGACGCGGAGTTCGAGATTCACCAGCCACAGTCCGCGCACCGCGGGCACAGCTGCAGATCCATCCACCCGCCCGCAGCCAAAGTGACTGGGTCCTGCTAGACGCTGAGACACAGCTTGGCAGGAAGAAGTCTTTAGCCAAGCCTCCACGCGCCAGGAGCTGAGGCGAACCGGGCCGGGCCAGTCCCACCCCTCCCCTCGGTCAATCCGGCAAGAAGCCTGGGGCCCGCCATAGCAGAGAGTTGATGTCATCGGAGTTCGGCTGGCAAAATTCCTTCCCAGCAGAATCCACTTTAGCAGGTGCGTGACTCCCCATACTGATACAAGCAGCCAGGAAACTTCATTGACTTCTCAGGGGTCATGTCCGTAGGGAAGCAGAGGGGAGCCCAGACCCCAAGGTCCCCATATCACCAGCGGTGACCCCTAAGGTCTTAGCCGCCAGTTTACCACAGCACTGGGGCTTAAAAGGGACACTCGGTGGGGCTGCAAGTGTAACTAGATCTCTGGAGAATCACTTCTGGGAAACAGGACCTGGCTGGCAGGCTGACAGGAGGAAGGGGGTTAAGAGCTGGAGAAGTGAAATGGCTCTGGACTGACAAGTCTGAGAAACCCCCAGAAGACGCCGTACAGGGATAGCTCTCGGCAGGTAGAGAGCAGACACTCCGCTTGGAAGGCACAGCTCTGCCTACTGGAAGAGAAGAAGGTGGATCTCTAAGACTTTAATTTTTTTGTTGTTGTTGTTGTTGCTGTTGTTGATATTTTTTTCTCTCCTTCTTCTCTCCCTGTTCCTTTCCCCCCTTTTCCTTCTCTCTTTCTATCCCATTTCAAGTTTTATTGTTCTTTTCATTCCCCTCTAATCTATCTCTCCCTCTATCATTTTTTCTTTTTAAGAGCACCTTCATTCTCCTACCGCCCAACTCTCATCCCAAGCATTACATCTTCCATTGTGTGTAATTGTCTAAATGCAAATAGGTGAATGTCTCGAGGCTGTCTATAAGACTCCTAAATACCTAGCTACTACCAACACCCTGATCCAATTGCCTGGTAGTATCCACCTTCAGTGGAGCAATCTTTTAAAGTAGCCAAGTCATACTAACCATTGTACCACCAGAGCACCCAACCTAAACATATAGTCCTAAGAACAAACAGCAAATCATTATATGCATACAGAACCTAGAAGCCTTATATGAATTGAATGAATCAGCTTTAAAGTAAAACAAAGCCCAAAATTTCTAGGCATAATCTCCCACCACAAAAGAGAGACAACAGAGATATACAAAGCCAAAACAAATGTATAGGAGAAAGCAGTTACAAAGCAGTCAAACAGAGCTGGAAAGCAACGTGAACAATATGAAAACACAAGGGAAAAAAGGGTTACGAACAATGCAGTACAATCTAAATATACAGGAGGACCTAGAAGAATCAGAAATATGGACAGGGAAAGAAATCAAGGCATTCCTAATTCAGAAGGAACGGAATATTAGAGAAGACATGAGACAGCAAATCCAAGCATTGAAAGTATATTTTTGAAGAGGAACTAACCACACAAATTAAATCCACAAAGAATGAGCTTTATCAGGAGATAGAGGTGTTAAAAATAATCAAGTTGTAATCATAGAAATGCAAGAAACCGTAAATCAGATTAAAAGTGCTAATGAGAATATTACAAACAGACTAGATCAAGTAGAAGTCAGAACATCAGATAATGAAGACAAAGTATATCAACTTGAAAAGAATATAGTCAACACAGAAAAGATGCTGAAATCAAACATATAACACAAAACACAAGTGTGCACACATAATATAATACATACAACACATGACATAATATTAAAGGCCTTATGACTTTTTACAGGTGAAATCTCCATTGCAATGTCTAAAAACTCTATTGTCCAAAAATAGAACTGATCAGCAAAACATTAACCTAGGTCTGTATGAGCTAAAAAAAAAAAAACAAAATAAAACTTCATGATATGAGAAAGGGCAATAATAAAATAGATGTTGAAAAAAAACATTCTGGTTCTCTCACAGATGTAAGAACAGCCAAACTGGAGTTCTGGATATCAGCTCTTATTGATTTGAGCCAAATCATCTTATTTTTGGTCTGTAGAAATCTCTTTAGTTAATCTCTCTGGAATCCAAATTGGCTACTCTTCTCCCTGTAGAAACACAAAAACAGACCCCGGACCCCAGACAATTACTGGGTCAGGACCTTTCCATTGTTCTGTTAGAATATCCTTCCAAAGTACCTTGGCTTATGTACATTATTTGGACATATATGCCTTTCTGCAGCACTAAGCCCTGATGAACCCAAATTTAAAAAGTTGGAGTAAAAGGGTTATTTTAAGTTTATCTTTGGGGAATATATACCCCTTCCCAATTCCTTCTTTTTGCTTTAATATGTATGTTTTAATAGTTTGATGTGATCTTTCAACTATGCCTTGTCCCTGTGGATTGTATGGGATTCCTGTTATATGAGTAATGCCAAATGATGAGCAAAATTGTTTAAAAGAGGTAGAAATATAACCAGGGGCATTATCTGTTTTTAACTCTTTTGGAACGCCCACAGTGGCAAAATTTTGTAAGCAATGAGCTATAACATCTTTAGTTTTTTTCTCCAACAAGAAGGGAGACCATCAAAAATCCAGAAGAAATATCAACTGTAACATGCAAATATTTTAATTTTCCAAATTCTGGCAAGTTTGTGACGTTCATCTGCCAAATATGGTTAGGTATCAATCCTCTAGGATTGACTCCAAGATTAACTTGTGGTAAAAAGGTCACACAATTTTGACATTGTTTTATTATTTGTCTAGCTTGTTCCTTAGTTATTTTTAAATGCTTTTGTAAAGTATTAGCATTGACTTGGAACTTTTTATAAAAATTTATAGCTTCTTCTAGTGTAGAGAAAATATGTATGTATGTCATGTGTTGTTTTATCTACTAAATAATTGCCCAAACTTAGGGCTCCAGGCATTCCTGTATGTGTCCTGAAATGTCCTATAAAGAACGGATCTTTCCTGTCCCAGATTAGACTTTGTATAGTGGAAAGCAAAGAGAAAAGAGTAGAGGAAGGGGAAATCCTTCCACCATCTTCAAGTGATACTATAGCAATAACTATATACTGATTATTGGAAAATAAATTAATTACAGATGTTTTAAGCATCACAAAAGCTTGTAATACTGCATTAAGCTCTACATTTTGAGCTAATTGTTTTCGTACTAAAAATGTAAAAGTTTGATCAGGTGTAACTATTACTGCTGTACCATTATTTGACCCATCAGTGAATATATTTGTAGCATTTATAATAGGTGTTTTTCTTCTCATTTTTGGAAAAATTACATGATGTGATGACCAAAAAGACAATAAAGGATTAGATGGTAAGTGGTTATCAAATGAAACATTAGATTTGCACATGATTATTGCCCAAGTATTTAACTAATTATCTAACTCATCAATTTGATTCATAGTATATGGAGTAATAATTTTATTGGAAGACATTCCAATCAGTCCCTTTGCTGATTTTATTCCTTTGAGTATTAATTGTCCTAAAGCCTCAGTATACCTAGTAAGAATAGTGTTAGGAGAACAAGATAAATGTATTCATAATAATGGACCTTCTTGCCAAAAATACTTCTGTAGGAATATTTTTTTGGTGGTAGTACAATAAATAATAAAGGCATTCTTAAATCAATTCTATCCAAATGAATATTTTCCATACATTTTTCAATGATTTTTAATGCCTTTCTTGCTTCAGGTGTTAACATTCGGGGTGCATTTGGATCTGATAGACCTTTTAGGATATCAAATAAAGGTTCAAACTCTCCTGTTGGTATACCTAGATAAGGCCTTATCCAATTTATGTCTCCTAATAACTTTTGAAAGTCATTAAGTGATTTGAGTTGATCTATTCGTATTTGAATTTTTGGTGGATGGACCATGATTGAGGATAAAAGAACTTCTAAATAATTAATTGAAAAATTTAATTGTACTTTATCTATTGCTATCTCTAGTTTATAATTTTTTAATAAGTTTGTAAGTGTGGCATAACATTCTAGCAATGCGTTTTTAGCTTTCTGTGCTAATAATACACCATCCATATAGTGAAATATTTGTAGTTCAGGATTTTGATTTCTAAGTGGCTGGATTAATTTGTTAACATAAATTTGACACATAGTTGGACTGTTAGCCATCCCTTGAGGGAGTACTTTCCATTTGGATCTCTGATCAGGACCTTCATGATTCAGTGCAGGGATAGTAAATGCAAACCATGGACTATCCTCAGGATGAATTGCAATTGAATAAAAACAATCATTAATATCTATAATTAAAACATACCAGGTTTTTGGCAAAGCAGAACATTGAGGAATTCCCAAATGAGCAGGTCGCATAATAACCGTCTCATTATTAATGGCTCTTACATCTTGCAATAATCTCCATTTACCAGATTTCTTTTTGATGACAAAAATGGGAGTATTATGGGGAGATACAGACGGTTGTATATGTCCTTCCGCTAATTGTTGTTTTACCAGGTCATGGGTTGCTTGTATCTTTTCTTTAGTCAGGGGCCACTGAGGAACCCATACTGGTATTTCTGATTTCCAAGTAGTTTTTATTGTCTTAGTGGCCCTTTCTTAAAATCCAACCCATGTCTGTCTGTTCTTTGATCTATTTGTATTGGGGCTGCTATACCTTGTTCTTGTTTTTCTAATCTTTTTCCTTTCCTAAAACCTTGTCTAACCATAATTGTGGGTACATTTTGATTGATGTTATTTGTTAATGTCAAACCTAATCGATCTAGGACATCTCATCCCCATAAATTTATGGGAAGATGATCCATACATATGGCTGTTTAGTTCCTTCACATCCTTCAGGATCCTTCCAATCTAATACCATTGCTCTTCTATGGGGATTAGTCACCAATCCTAGGCCTTGAAGCATTTGAGTGTATTGTTGTAATGGCCAATGTTTTGACGAGAGATGATGCTAAGTTCTTGATGAGAGATGATGCTAAGTTCTGCATCTGTATCCAATAGCCCATTAAATTCATGTCCTTGAATATTTAGTTTCAGCATGGGGCGAGAATCTAAATTTAAAGAAACATAGCCCAATCTACACGTGTGGAGCCTAATCCCTTGGAACCTCTTTCTACAGCATGACTGAAAAATTTATCATGTAGGCTTGGTATTATTAGTAACTGTGCTATTCTGTCTCTTGGTGAATTTACAGATATACCCTTTGGAGAACTGGCTATAATTTTTAATTCACCTTCTATGGTCTACAAGCACGGACACAGAGAGATACACAGACATAGAAACAGTTGCCTTGCCAAAGGACTTACTAGACACAGTTCACCCCAAACCAAACATTCTGCTTTTCCTACCTATTGTCAGAACATGATACAAAACCACAAACTCACACCCATACCCACAAGTCACCTCCTTCCCCAAAGTAGGTCTGTGACTATCCAGAGTTTCCTCTGACTGGTGCGCCATAATATTTTCCCACGAAATGGCCGGTACTGTCTCAGATCTGGTCTCCTTGGCCAACTCTGTGAAGTTTTCAGGAGCCAGCTATTTCCTGCTTTCTCAGGAAAGGCTCCACTTCAGAGCTCTCCTGGCATTTGGCCATCCTCACATCAGTATGTACCAAGAAAGACTGACACTGTCCTTAGTAAATCCAAACAATGAGCCCACTGGGACTGAGACTGGGACTGGCTCTGTGTCCCGGGCTTCCAGTTCAGAGAGTTCCATCACCAAGTAAGTGAGGTAGGTCACTGCTGGCTTGTGGGAAGCCGGTGATGGCAGTTGAGTTCTGAAGGTTTTCCTCAGGAGCTGTTTTGTTTGGCATGTGTGGTTCTTAAAATAAAGTTCGTTTCTTTTGTCAAGTGGCTCCTGAATTTTGCCCAGCCAGACTGTGGCATTTGGAGGGCCACAAGGGGAATGAGTGAGGGTAAGTGATAAGGTAAACTGCTCACCTCTGAAGGCAGGGCGAGAGGATGGGAAGCCATTTTAAAATTCCTCTTTTGTTTTGCTTCACTTTTGTTTTAAGTTGCCTGTCCCTGGAGATGGGTAAGATGGAAGAAAAACCACTCACATCTGAGGAACTGATTGAGAGAAAAAAGAGATGGACATTTCAGGAGGATAGAAAAGCTATTATAATGATTTTCTGTTGTTCCACTTTTGTTTCATTCTGGTTCAGTTTTGTTTGGTGATATCTTCTTGGGTTGTATTATAGTTATAGTAGAAATATTCAAGTAAAAGAGAAGGTCTCTCAAGCTAGTCAGACAGAGATAAAAATTCAATTAAAAGAGAAGGTCTCTCTAGCTAGTTAGACAGAGGAAAAAAACAGGTGATTGATCCTGATAATGTGTCTGAATCAGCCTCTTGGACCTGTGTGAGGCTGTGGCTTAGATTCTCATCACCTGATGGATCATTCCGTGTGTGAATCCATACCCAAAATGGCCAAATGAGCAGTCCCTGTGGATGAAGTCTCTTGCCTTCCTCTGTAAGGCTACTGACCTCCATCAAGTGAGAATACGCATCCTTTGTGTCAAATGAGTTCTTCAAAGCCCTGGAGAGTCTAGCACATAGGTTCTTTGGTTTTCTCATGACTCCAATTCACATAAAAATATCTATACCTGACAGTCAGTAGGCCTCAAATTGGAGAAGCAGAGGTGTATTAAGGGCAGGCCTATTTGATCACACCTGGTTCACAGGAAGGGTGTCCAGGCCACCATGACTTTAGGCAATGAGGGGCAAGAGAGCTTATTTTGGACACTGTCTTGGACTTCGCCACTCATGTAAACCTCCAGACAGAACTTAGTATGAGAGTGTATATATGGAAGAAGATGAGGACCATGTGGGAGTGTTTTGGTTTTAATTGTGGTCATTTGTGTGGTAGTTGGAAGATATGACTGGGTACACCTGGGCTGAACTCTGGTGTGATTCCCCTTAAAGACTGAGTTCTGGAACTGACTTAGAGAATTGTTATCATGAAATATGTTGGGATTTCAGTTGGTCACGCATGAGAGTCACCCTTGGAAACCGAGATCTAGGCCCAGGTTTGCTTTCCACAGAGCACTGGGAATCTCAGCCAGGATATCACATGGTTTTATTCTGAAAGACATGGCAGCCATATTTGAGAGTCAAAACACAAATGGACCTCACTTTGTAGACAGCAATAGCCCTGGCTTCCTGTGAAATTTTGGCCACTCTTTGGAAGCCTTGCCTGTGAGATTTCTCCAGAGATTTCATTGAAATGAGCTTCCTCACCATTTAATTGTTCCTGAATGAAGTTAAACACACAGTGCCTCCAACATCATTCTTGAAAAATGGCTAGATAAATACCATGAAATTTTTGAAATTCCCATGACCATGAAAATGGTGTAGAACAGAGATGCCAGTAAGCTGGAGCCTGATGTGAAGTGGGCCTAGAAAAGTCGTGTGCAGGTGTGTGATAAAATATCTGTGGTGGGGCCATGTGGATCTGCCATTGGCTTCCAAATGGCTTGTGACTGACATGGTGCACCCAGCAGACCCTTCTATGTAAAGGCATCTTGTTATATGGAGAGTTTTCAGGGCAATGTTCAGAATCAGATTGCTATGGTCAAGGATGGGATTGAAGCCTGGTTGGTGCATTATCCTGCAGACCCTGACACACCACACGTGACAGAACTCCCTTTAGCACTGTGTCCCAGTTGAACTCCTTGTATTTTGTGAAGCAAATACCAAACTCACATTGCAGCAGCAAGAAACACATAGACAAGTGGAGGATTGCCGGATGGCTTTACAGTCCACAAGGAAAGATTTTCCCCCCAGTGGCCACAGTTTACCTACAAAGAGAGAATTCAGCACTGCTGCCTCATGTTCATTAGAAAATAAGAAACCATGTCCTCCAGGTCACTTAGATACATACCTAGCTTTGATGGTCTCTCTACAAAAAAAGCTAAAACTCCTGACAACAACAAATATTTCAAGTGCCCAAACTCAGAGGCAGTTTCACCAGAAGTCTTTAGTCCAGCAGAGCTCCATTTTTGTGGAGTATTTACCTGTCCCTTACTTTTGGAAACTCCTCTGCCACCTTCAAGGTTGTGAACTCTTGAGCATATTACATTCCAGATATGTATTCACAGATTTTCTAACTCTTCCAGTCTAATTGTGTTTTACTTGGGGTGAAGGTAAAGTCAAGGCATTGTTCTGGATTAGAGTGCGAAGATTTTTGTGAAGCACATATTTACATGCACATTGGATTCATTTTCCTATTTTCCATTCAAAATGCTGAATGGGTGACACTAACCCATACCCTACTAGACTCTGACTACTAATTCTAATATGATGGAGAAAAATAACACAAACCGAATAGAAATACAAGCAGTTTAGACGAGGCATAGTGTATTGCTGGACTTGCCTTTTGCATTATACAGGGTAGGACTTTTAAATCTAGTCAATATTTTGTTGAAATAGTTCTCCATGTGTTTTTAAAGTTAACAAATAGATGAATTCCTTTCTGCATTTCTCTGTAGCCAATTCAGCACATGTAATTTCATATGCACATATTGAATCGTTCCTGTTATCACATGTACATTCTTGTGAGGTGGCTGACTTTGCAGATACAAATTGGGAGAAGAGATCACTCCACCTAAACACAGTTGGAACTGAAAATTCAACCTATGGGTGAACTTCATAGATGAACAACATGATAAATAAAATCATGTTCAGTATAATGAATATTTTTGGATCAGTGGATGATATACATTTCATGATGAATTTCGATTTCCATATATATTGCTACTTTTTAATGTCTGTGTGTGTGTGTGTGTGTGTGTGTGTGTACACTCTCCAAGTTTTTCATAATATTAAATATATGGGTCTTAATGTACACTCCCTAAATTCATTCGTATTCATGTATGTGGATTTATAATCAAATATTCAAGAGATTATTCTCAGAAATATTCATCCACCTAAAATACATATTTGTTTCCTAGAACTAAAAACTAACTTCTGTGAATGGTGCATACGAATCCTAATATTTCTACAGTAACTGACCCAGTTTAACACCAATGCAAGTAGATATTTATGGAACGTGATGTGTATTTTGATGTTCATTTTTAGTCAACACTTGTACATTACTATTTCTTCAGTTTATGCACATCATAAGATATATATTTCATACACAAGTTAGCAAATTTATAGGCATTTGTTTCACTTTCAATAACTTCATTCTTCAGAACACATGTATTCCTCCATGTTTTTTGACAAGACTTTTCATGAGACTTCTTTCTAAACACATTATATTCGATTTCCATAATCACTTTTGAAGCAAAACTCACACACTCTTCATGATGAAATATCACCCTAATATTACCATTAGAAGTATAACTGGTTGGAATGAATGATTTAATATCAATATAAGATTTTCTGTATATTTTCAGATATCAACTCAGTCCATTATTTAAAGTGGACCAATTATATTATTTATTCACAGTATGGTCTATTCTTGCATTATCTCTATATTCTTAGACAGATACTACACCACATTCTACCCCCAATACTCAGTTATACGTCTTCAAAATATTGTTCCCAGAAATGGTGGAAGAAATACTCATGTCACCTGATCTACATATACATTTTATCACAGTAATATTCTGGAAAATAAAGCAAAGATCACACTTATGATTGTACCAAAGTCTAAATTTAAAGTGAGCATGGATTTCTAAAAACATCCATGTCCAGGTTGCCTAATTCTCTCAAATGTCAATCCAATTGTTGACTACATACTTGTTTCTTTCTAAGATTATATATTCAAACTCAACCCTGTTGAAAATGTCTAATCCTATCACTCACTTTAAACTTTGCCTGATATCCTAATGTCTCTATTGATATAGGCTTTCCTTCATAATTTCCCAGTTCATCATTTTGACTGTTCATTTGTGCTGACATTTACATTCACTCTCTACCTGAAACCCAATTGCTAAATAACTTTTGGTCCAAATCCTATACTCACTCTTCTTTCTGAATCTACCGACTAGCTCCCAAATCCTACTGACTATTCTTTTTTGAATGGATGTTCTCTTCGACATTCAATCATTCAAGGTACAAGGTCCGATGCCATTGTGTATTGATTTATCTGAGACATCTGTGCAGGACATAATTCAAAGCTAAGTCTCCCAATCAAGGGCCCAATCCCTTTCTGGGCTTCAAATATTACTTAGATTTCTGTTTTCATACATATATTTCACCTCTATATTTTTATAAATATTGCAGATTTCCAATACCATTATTCACCCAGCAAAATGATTCCTAACCCAAATCGAACAAGTAATTAACCCAAACCATATACTATTCCCTCATTCTAACTTTATAAAAGAGCAGGGAAAGTCTTGGTCTTACAATATAGGAATGTAGGGGATATATCACCTGCTGAAAACCTCAAAGGTCCATGCAGAAATAATCCCTGGAGAAGATGTAGGCAGCTATTAAGGACCTGAGAGAGCAAAAGTCATCTTCCATGGAAAACAACCCTGTCCGGAGAGGGGTTGTTTCTGACTCAGTGTCTCTGTTCCTAATGTACAGAAGATGGACCAATCCAGGCCTGTGTGGAGAGCTGTTCACGGGTGCCTATGGGTGATATACTATTCTAACTGGTGAGAGTGTCACGGGAAATAGGGACAGCATCTATCTCATGGGACCCTTGAAAGCAACTGTTAGGAAAACGTGGTTGCAAAGGCAGTGACCTCATTCAGTTCCTGAAGGAAGTGACCTCATCTCTATTCCTTGGTGATGGAACTCTCTGAACTTGTGATCCAGGAATCCAGGCACCCAGAGCCAGTCCTAGTCCCAGTCCCAGTGGGCTCACTTGTTTGGATATTCCTAGGACAGAGTCAGTCTTTCTTGGTATCTATTGATGTGAAAATGGCCAAATGCCAGGAAAGCTTTGAAGACTGGCCTTTCCAGAGAAAGCAAGTAGTGGCTTACCACGGGCTCCTGACAATTTCACAGAGTTGGCCAAAGAGACCAGATCTGAGACAGGACAGGCCATTTTGGAGGTATATAGTAAGGCTCACCAGTGAGAGTACACTCCGAATAGTCACAGACCTACTTGGGGGAAGGCGATGCCTTTGTGGTTATTGTTGTGTGTTTGTGGTTTTATCTCATGTTCTGAGAAAAGGTAAGAAAGGTGGTTTGTTTGGTTTGGAGTGAACCGTTTCTAGTAAGTGATTGGACAAGGCAAGTGTTTCCATGTCTGTGTATCCCAATGTGTCTGTTGTTGCAGACATTAGAAAAGAGAATGCATCAATGTATGGGTCCTGTCTAGTAGAAAGCTTCCCAGCATCAATCCTGCCCAATTTATGAATGGACTGTGGCTTGTATTATCGAAGGGCAACACCTACAAACTTCCTTAGTTCCTGTTTTCTTCCTGAATTCTGGCTACACTCAAGAATAGGCTCATGGTTTTGTGTTCAAGATATTTACCACCTCCAAGCCCTGTGATATGGCCATGTACTGGATAGCTGAAGGGAATGGCGAGCATCTCAGAAAACTCAGATATCAGTGTGACCAGTAAAGTCTCAGTGGAGAAACCCTGCTATGGGCCTTTTGCTTACCTATTGTTCTTTTGCCCTGAATGTCAGGAAGGGCTTTGCCTCACGAAACACATTTGTGAAGCCTGAAGAAACCAGTTTTCAAATGGAAATGAGTGGGCATCACCTGTGGCTCTTTGCTTAACTGCTTTGGAAAGGGATGTGTCTTAATCAGTCTCTTGGCCCTGTGTGAGGCTGTGGCTTAGATTACCAACACCTGGTGGATGTAAAGAAAGATCCCATGTGTGCATACAAAATCAAAATGGCAAAAATTGCAGTCATTGTAGATGAAGTCTCTCGCCTTTCTCTGTAAGGTTCCTGACCTCCATCAAGTGGGAATAGGGATCCTTTGGGTCAAATGAATTCTTCAAAACCATGCAGAGGCTAGTCCATAGGTGCTTCGGTTTTTTCTTGACTCCATTTCACATAAAGAATCTAAATGCCAAAGTCAGAATGCCTCAAATTGGAGAAGTGGAAAAGTATTAATGGCAGACCTGTTTGATCACTCCTGGTTCACAAGAAGGGTGTCCAGGCCACCGTGACTTTAGTCACACACACACACACACACACACACACACACACACACACACATATATATACTCTCCAGATTTTTCAAAATATGAAATATGTGTCTTATTTTACACTCACCAAATTCATTCATATTCATATACGTAAATTTATAATCAACTTTCCAAAGATTATTCTTAGAAATATTCATTCACCTGAAAAACATATTTCTTTCCTATACTGAAAAGTAACTTCAGTGAATGATGCACACAAATCCTAATATTTCTACAGTACCTGACCCAGTTTAACATCAATGCAAGTAGATTCCAATCGGACATGATGTGTATTTTGACGTTCATTTTTATTCAACACTAGTAGATTACTATTTCTTCAATTAATGCACATCATAGGATATATATTTCATCCACAAGTTAGAAAATTTATAGGCATTTGTTTCACTATCAATCACTTCCTGCTTCAGAGCACATGCATTCCTCCATGTTTCTTGACTGGTCTTTTCATGAGAAAAGGGATGGACAAGGCAAGGTAAGGCAACTAAGATAGCACCGAAGACACGGAAACAGTCCTATTTGGTTACAACCGGATTTAGAGGGCATTGCATCTGTTGTAATCATTTAATCCCCTGCACCCCAAGTTTAAATTGTTTCAGAATTTTGTACCCAACATGTAAGGGAGGGGCTCAGAAGTTCACAGTCTGCAGAAGTTCATAAAAAGCAGTTTTTGTTTCTGTTTTTTTTTTCTCTGTTCTGGGCAAGTTAACATTTTAAGGACACCGGGAATGGGGCAGAGCTATTTTCTTCTCTTTTTTTTTCTCTCTGCCAGCTGTTACCATGAAGCCCAGTTGGTAACTTCTTTATCTTAGAAATGTAGCCATCTCTGTGAAGCCCCAGCTCAAGCTCAGAGGCCTTGTTTACATATTGCCAGCATTGTGACTGACTCTTTCCAAACACATTATTTTTGATTTCCATAATTACTTTTGTAGCAAAACTAACATATCTTCATGATAAACCGTAACCCTAATATTAATATTAGATGTATCATTGGTTGGAATGAATGATTGTATATCAATATAAGATTTCTTATATATTTTCAGATATCTATTCAATCTGTTATTTAATGTGGAACCAGTTATATTATTTATTCACTTATGGTCTATTCATGCATTATCTCTATATTCAATGACACAGTGTACACCTTTTTGTACCCCCAATACCCATTTATATGTCTTCAAAATATTGCTCCCAGAAATAGTGGAAGAAACACTCATGTCACCACATCTACATATACATTTTATCACAGTAGTATTCTGGAGACAAATGTAAAGGTCACACTTGTGATTGTACCAAAGCCTAAATGGAAAGTGAGCATGGATTACAAAAAACATCCATGTCAAAGTTGCCTAATGCTCTCAAATGTCAATCCTATTGGTGACTACATTTTGTTTCTTCTTAAGATTATATATTCTAACTCAATTCTGTTGAAAATGTCTAATTGTATCACTCACTTTATACTTTGCCTGATTTTGTAATGTCTTTATTGATATCTGCTTTCCTACATATTTCCCCCACTTCAATATTGTGACTGTTCACATGTGCTGACATTTACATTCACTCTCTAACCGAACCCCTATTGCTAAAGATATTGTTTTCCAAATCCTATACTCACTATTCTTCCTAAACCTACCGACTATCTTCTTAATCTTACCGACTATCCCTTTATGACTGGATTTTCTCTTCTACATTCAAACATCCAAGTAATGTTCCTGCAAGCGTTGGAGGAAGAGATCACCAAGAGAGTGTCTCATGCAACAGCAAGGGGTTAATTGGGGGTCCAGCAAGCTGGGGCTCAGAGCTCACATGAATAGAGCAGAGAGCCCTGAGAACAGCTTAAGCAGAGCTTATATACTTTCCTTGGAGAGGGCAGGGACGGAAATTTATTGATGGGTCAGAGCGAGTGGGCGGTTAGTGTGAAAGTGGGTGAGGGAATACATTCTGCAATTTGGCAGTTGGGGACAGCACAATCTGGGAACAAGATTACAAACAGTTCTCAAGATTTCAACAGTGTTTTGTTAAGCATACAGAAAAACAGGAAGTTACAAGTACCTTTTTTATTAACCTTTCATTCCGCACTTCTTCTTCTTGCTACTTTTAATCATAAAAGTGATTATTGGGGCTTGTCACATTCTATGTCTGCTAGTGGGGTATTACCATAAGTTTAACTTGTCCAATTTGAGCTTGGAGTAAAGAAATTACATGGTTGAGCAAACAGGGTTTTATAGTTAGAAATAATATGAGGATTATTATTGGACAGGCCAGGGTTGATAAAAGCGTAGATAACCAGGGGGACTGTGTGAACCAAGACTCAAACCACCTTTTTTGGGCCTCTCTCTCTCATTGACGCTTTTCAAGGCATCCTTTTATTTTACTCATAGGTTTTTTTTTACAACCTCAGTATGGTCGGCATCAGAACAACATTCTTATATCAATGCAGCACAAAGGCCCCCTTCTCTCATGAAGAGGAGGTCCAACGCTCAACTGGTGTGTAAAACAAATTCAGATACAGATGTTAAAGATTCCTGCAAAGCTGTGATGGAGGTTTCTATTATCTTTAAGTTTTGGTCTCTTGCTGCTTCTATTTGGGTCATTTGTTGTGTACCATGGAGCAGGGCAGTGGTTCCTGTGATTACCCCTGCCGCAACTCCAATTCCTAATATGATGGCTAAAGTGAGGGATATATATTCCCAGTGGAACCGGGTTGTATGCCCCCCTGTTTGAACTTCAAATGAACCTGGGTCATTATAGAGCAATCTGGGACACATCTTCACCATTACACAATTAATCAAATCTGTTGACCATTTCATGAAAACATAAACAATGTTTAAGTATATAGAATTATACTGTTGTAGGGACGGACAAGGCACGGCACTTAAGATAGCACCAAAGACAGGGAAACAGTCCTATTTGGTTGCAACCGGATTCAGAGGGCATTGCTTCTGTTGCAATCAATTAACTCCCTGAACCCCAAGTTTAGGTAGTTTCAGAATTTTGTACCCAACATGAAAGAGAAGAGACTCAGAAGTTCACAGTCTGCAGAAATTCAAAAAAAGAAGCTTTTTTTTCTGTTTTCTCCTCTATTGTGGTCAAGTTAACTTTTCAAGGACACCTGGGAGGCAGAGAGCTTTTTTTTTTCCTTTTCTTTTATCCCCCTGCCAACTGTTACCATGGAGCCCAGTTTGTAACTTTTTATCTTAGAAATGTAGCCATCTCTGTGAAGCCCCAGCTCAAGGCCAGAGGCCTTTTTCACACATTCTGTGAAAAACTATTAAGGGGGTGTCTAGCTTAGGAGTGCTGATTTTTCCAGCCAGTAGCCAAGTAGAACAGGGCAACAGAAAAAGAGGAAGTTAATCTACACTGACTCATTTATAGAGACTCTTTTGCTGAAAGTCCTAAAGTCAGCCATGGTGAAGACTTCTGGAGAAGTTCAGTGAAGATTTTTCTGTGGGCCTGGTACAGAGGGGGAAGACGGGGAAGGCAGGGGGTGAGAGTAGCTAAGTGGATCTGAGAATAAGGAAGGAGAAATGTAAAAGAATAATGGGAAAGGGTTTTGGGATTTTCCTAGCAACATAAATTGAGCAGTAGAACCGGTAGAGCAGAAAGGAAGACAGGAGTGAGTATCCCAAAAAGCCTGTGAGGGACTTTAAATTCTTAGTAACCTGTTTTCAGTGATGACAAAGAAACTTTAAAGGCCATTTTCATTACATCTTCGATAGGGGTCTGAGGGTTCTCCTAAGCTGGTTTGAGCTTTGGGTTAGGTGGTAAGAGGATCTGGTGGGACCCGGTGTGGGCACTGACAGGAAAAGAGAGAAGTGAGTGGGTGGATGGGTACCTCAGTACCTGCTACCTCAGCAAGGGGGCAATGGTCTGAGAAACGGCAGAGGTTTCGGTTTTTGATCTAGAAATTGGAGAAGAGAAATCAGGTTTGCTGAGGTGGGACTGACAGCAGAGAGTATGGAGCAGAAGGCTGAGTTTGAGGAACTATTGGAGAAGCATAGTTCAGGATGTGAGCGAAAGAGGAAAAAGGCCTTCACATAGGGGAATTTCCTTTCACCCTTTTGAGCACTTGCAGAAGTTAAAAAGGTCACACAGAATTTGAGGATCTAGAGACTCCTCTGGGGGCCATGAGTTTGGATTGTCTAAGTGGTAATATGGCCAATGCTGTGTACTGAATTTGATGAGGATTTTGGGTTCCACCAGGCAGCCCCTGTATGCTCAAATCCCCATGACTTACAGAAGAAATCGGCTTTTCCCCCACACAGCCATGGCGGTTTGTGGCTTTGATTGTCTGCCGGGCAAACATACTAATATAGGCTAGCCAACCTGCATCTGGCTTGCCTGTCCCTACAACCATAATGTTTGTTTCCATTATCTATGGTACGGAAAGGATTTAATGGAATTTTAATGGGATCCTCTTCATCAGGGATATTCTAATAGGAAAGACCTATAGCCAGCTGACAAATGTCTGGGTGGAGAGATGGCCACCAGGTCCCTAAGGGGGCTGTATGCAAGATAGACCATACTTCTTGTCTAGTAGGATTTGTGATCAGCCATCGCTGCTGAAGGGGCTGATGAGCGTTAGGACTACGGGTGGCCAAGGAGAGAGTCTATAGCCTTACCCACGTGGCGAATATGCAATTTGAAAGGGTTAACAGTCTTTTCCAGTTTCCAGCCAGAGTCTGGACATGGCACAGGCTTGAGATGAGAGGCATGGATGCAGGAAGTGATTCCCTCTATTTTTACTGCTGTAGGTGCTATAAGTAGCACCTGGAATGTTCCTTTCCAGTGGGGTTCCAGGGATGACACCTGATGTCATCTTATTCAGAGGAAGTCTCTTTCTTGATATCAACGTGGATTCCCCTCGTCCCCAGGTTGGAAGCCAGTAGCCACCTGTTTCCACAGGTATAGCTGAGTTCTTAAAAGAGATTTAAGTCTGTCAAGCAAGGGTGTGTGGAAGGGATCCTTAGGTCTTAGAGTCGGGGTTAGGTCTCTTAGTGGAGGAGGGGCCCCATAGAGAATTTCATAGGGGGTGAGGTTACGCAAAGAAACAAAGGGAGTATTTCTTGCATGAAACAGTGCATAAGGCAGGAGCATAGTCTAATCTTTTATGCCGGTCTCTAAGCTTAATTTCGTTAAGGTCTCTTTAATGGTTCTATTTATTTTTTTTATGTGTCCTGAGCTCTGGGGTCTATAAGCGCAATGTAAATTCCAATTAATCCCTAGGGTCCTGGCTAACCCCTGATTTTCCTGGCCCATGAAGGCTGTTCAATTATCAGACCATGTTACATTAGGCAGGCCGTGTCTTTGATAAATATCTTTCAGGAACTTCTTGACCACAATTTGTGCCGGTTTTCTTTTATTTTTTTGGTGGGAAAGGCTTCAATCCATCCTGAAAATGTATCTACAAAGACTAGGAGATATTTAAGTCCATACCTTGCTGGCTTAATTTCAGAAACGTCCACTTCCCAGATTTGTCCTGGTCTGGTTCCTCATAGGTGCTTTCCTGCAGGAAGCTTGGAAGGGTAAGCATTAACCAATTGACAGAACTGACAGGCTTTTGTTAACCATTCAATTATTTCCTTTCACTGTGAGTGAGTTAGTCTAAAACTCTGTTCTTGATCCTACAGTAATGCCTGCAGTTTTTTTGAACCAAGTTGATTGAGTTGATGTACATTTTTAACATAGTGTAGGGCTTTCTGAAATTCCAGGCTGGGCTCACTGAAGTTGAGGAGTTCATTGTCAGTGTTCTTAGATATTATCAAAAGCTTGCTGGTGCTCAAGGGTCCATTGGAATTGGGCATTCTCATTTAACAGCGGGTATAAAGGAGCAGCTAAGAACACAAACCCAGGTCCATAACCTGCTAAAGCCAGCAGTCCCAAGAAACTCTCTATGTTGTCTCCTGTTAAATGGGGGTGGTATCTGCACAACGGTTTGTTTCCTGGGCTCAGTGAGCCATCATTTACCGTGCCTAAGGGAATACCCCAGGAAGATTACTTCTTGCTGGCAAATTTGGGCCTTTTTGTCCGAAGCTCTCTACCTGAGTTGAGCAAGCTCAGATAATAGTGCTTGGGTCTCAGACTCACAGTTTTCTTTGGTGTTGGCTGCCAGTAGCTGGACATCCACATATTGAAGCAGAATGACTTCGGGTTGCATAGTTCTAAAGTTGTTGAAATGTCTGTGAAGGGCTTCATCAAAGAGAGTGGGGGAGTTTTTGAACCCCTGTGGGAGTCTAGTCCAAGTTAGTTGAAAAGACGTTCTGGTTGCTGGGTCTACCTACTCGAAAGCAAACAGCAACTGACTATCTTTATGCAGAGGCAAGCAAAAGAAAGCATCTTTTAAGTACAGAACAGTATACCATTTACACTCAGCCACAGCAAAGAGGTTATTGGGGGTCCAGCATGCTGGGGCTCAGAGCTCATTTGAATAGAGCAGAGAGCCTGAGAACAGCTTTAACAGAACTTATATACTTTTCTTGGAGAGGGCAGAAAGGGAAATTTATTGATGGGTCAGGGCGAGTGTGCGGTTTGCGTGCACCCGGGTGAGGGAGTATATTCTGCAGTTTGGCATTTGGGGACAGCACATTCTGGGAACAAAATTAGCAAACAGTTCTCAAAATTTCAACAGTGGTTTGTTAAGCATACAGAAAAACAGGAAGTGACAAGTGCCTATTTAATTAACCTTTCACCTAAGCAAAATGGAAAGTGAGCATGGATTACTAAAAACAACCATGTCCAGGTTGCCTAATGCTCTCAAATGTCAATCCTATTGGAGGCAACATATGTCTTTATTCCTAAGATTATATATTTAACCTCAACCATGTTGAAAATGTCTAACCCTATTTCATTATACTTTGCCTGATTTCCTAATGTCTCTATTGATATCTGCTTTCCTACATATTTTCCCCAGTTCATCATTGTGACTGACTCTTCATATGTGCTCATATTTACGTTCACTATCTACCCAAAACCCTATTGCTAATGAAACTTTTGTCCAAATCCTATATTCACTCTTTTTTCTGAACCTACTGACTACCTTCCTAATCCTGGCGACTATTCCTTTTTAATTTAATGTTCTCTAGGACATTTAATCATCCAAGGTACAAGGTCCTCTGCCATTGCACATCGATTTATCTGAGATATATGTGCAAAACATAATTCAAAGCTAAGTATCTCACTAAAGGGCCCAATGCCCTTCTGGGCTTCAAATCGTACCTAGATTTCAGGTTTCATACTTATATTTCACCTATATATTCTTGTGAATATTGCAGGTTCCCAATACCATTATTCATCCCCCAGAATGTTTCCTTACCCAAATAGAATATGTTATTAACCCTAACCATACACTGTTCCCTCAATCTAACTTCACAAAAGAGCAGGGACAGAGTTGGTCTTACAATTCACGAATGTAGGGGATCTTCCACCTGTTGAGAATATCAAAGTTTGATGCAGAAATGATCCCTAGAGAAGATGTAGCAGCTATGAAGAACCTGAGAGAGCAAAAGTCATCTTCCATGGCAAACCACCTGTTCAGGATGAAGTGATGTGTCTGAATCAGCCTCTCTCCTACTGATATAAAGAAGATGGACCAAACCAACCCTGTGTGGAGAGCTTCTCCTGGGTGTCTATGGTTGATATACCATTCTAACTTCTGAAAGTGTCACAGGAAGTAGGGGCAGCCTCCATCTCAAGGGACCCTTGGAAAGAAGTGTTAGGACAAAGTGGTTGCCAAGGCAGTGACCTCATTCCCTTCCTGTTGGAATTGACCTACCTCACTTCTTTGGTGATGTAACTCTCTGAACTTGGGATCCAGGAAGCCAGGCACTCAGAGCCAGTCCCAGTCCCATTCCCAGTGGACTTACTTGTTTGGATTTACCAAGGAGAGAGTCTGTCTCTCTTGGTACCTAATGGTTTGAGGATGACAAAATGCAAGTAGAGCTCTGAAGATGGGCCTTTAATGAGAAAGCAGGTAGTGGTCAACACAGGCTCCATACAACTTCACAGAGATGGACAAGGAGACCAGACCTGAGACAGGACAGGCCATTTTGGGGGAACATAGTATGGCCCACCAGTCAGAGGACACTCTGGATAGTCACAGACTTACTTGGGGGAAGGAAGTGACTTTTTGAGTGTGGGTGTGAGTTTGTGGTTTTGTCTCATGTTCTGAGAATAGGTAGGAAAGGCGGTTTGTTTGGTTTAGAGTGGACTGTTTCTAGAAAGTCCTTTGACAAGGCGAGTGTGTTTCTGTCTATGTATCCCACTGTGTCCTTGGTTGTACACATTAGAAAACAGAATGGATTAATTGATGTATCCTGTCTAGTAGAAAGCTTCCCAGCATTCATCCTGCCCATTTTAGGAAAGGACTGCTGGTTGCTTTTCGATGGGCAACACCTACTATCTTCCTAAGTTACTGTTTTCTTTCTGAATTCTGGCCACTCTCCAGAATAGGCTCATGGTTTTTTGTCCAAGATATGTACCATCTCGAAGCTCTGTGACATGGCCATGTACTGGATAGCTGAAGGGAATTGTAAGCATCTCAGAAAACTCAGATATCAGTGTGACCAAGAAAGTCTCAGTGGAGAAACCCTGCATTGGGATTTGCTGACTTATTGTTCTGTTACCCTGAAGTCAGGAAGGTCTTTGCCTCAGGCCACCCCTTTGTGAATTTTGAAGAAAACAGTTTTAAAATGGAAGTGAATGGGCATCACCTGTGGCTCTTTGCTTAACTGCTTTGGAAAAGTATGTGTCTGAATCAGCCTTGTGGCTCTGTTTGAGGCTGTGGCTTAGATTATCAGCGACTGATGAATCTAAAGAAAGATCCAATGTGTGCATTCAAAACCAAAATGGCAAAAAGATCAGTCATTGAGCATGAAGTCTCTCGCCTTCCTCTGTAAGTTTCCTGACCTCCACCAAGTGAGAATAGGGATCCTTTGGGTCAAATGAGTTCTTTGAAGCGCTGCAAAGTTACTGTGGTTTAATAATTACTCCAAATCACATAAGGAATCTATACCTGACAGTCAGTAGGCCTCAAATTGGAGAAGCAGTGCAGTATTAAAGGAAGAACTATGTGATCAATCCTGGTTCACAGGAAGGGTGTTCAGGCCATCCTGAGGTTAGGCAAATGAGGGGCAAGGGAGCTTATTTTGGACACTCTCTTGGGCTGCGCCATTCATGGAAACCTCTAGCCAAAGGGTATAATGAGTGTATATATGTAAGAAGATGAGTGCCATGTGAGAGGGTTTTGGTTTTAATTGTGGTCATTTGTGTGGCGGTTGGAAGAGATGACTGGGTCCACCTGGTCTTGAACACTGGTGTGATTCTCCTCAGAGACTGAGTTCTGAAACTGACCTCAGAGAAGTAATTGCTTTGGAAAGATATTTGTCTTAATCAGGCTCTTGGCCCTGTGTGAGGCTGTGGCTTAGATTATCAGCAACAGACGGATCAAAAAAATGATCCCATGTGTGCATCCAAAACCAATATAGCCAAAAGAGCAGTCATTGTGAATGAAGTCTCTCACCTTCCACTGTAAGGTTCTGAAAGAATAAAAGAAATTGAAATTGAAATGTAAAGAACCAGGTTTTGTAAAGTTTCCAAGCTGCACTCAGAACCTGAAATTCCTGTGGCAGTTAAGACAATTCCTGGAACTGCCCATTAGATGTGTGTTGAAATCTTCCCTGACCACCTAGTTACTTAACAACCCCTTCCCAGAAGCCGTGCATCTCACCACGTATTCATCTCAGGGCTTCAACCAATCAGTTTAAATGTATACTCCTTCTCAGGGTTGACCAATCACACCCTGCCCCAACTTTTCCCGCCAATGAATGTGCTAATCATGTTTTAGAGTTGTTACTTGATTTTCCCGTGGTACATGATGATTCCCTAAAGGAGGCTATGATGTATGTAAAGTCCCTGAGCTCTCTAAAGAATGTATATAAACGCTGCTCAAGTTGTTCTCGGGGCTCTTTGTTCTTTGCTCCTCTGAAGGGAGCTCTGAGCCCTAGCATTCTGGACCCCCAATAAACCCTTTGCTGATGCATGAGAAAGCCTCTTTGTTGTCTTTTCCTTTGACGTTCGCAGCACCTTTTCATCTGGAGGCCCCAGGTGAGATATCCGGCAGCGGTGGACGGAAGACCTCAAGGGACTCCTCTCGGGGTAAGTAAGGCGCCTCTTTCTGGTTTCGGGTTTCAGGCTAGGGCGTGGCAAAGTGGCTGTTGGTGAAGAGCATTAGCTCTCTCCTATGGGGTGACAGACGTGTCACAGAGCCAAGGTCACGTCCCTGAGGGACACTCCGGAGGACTAGGGAATTCAAGGAATAGTAGTTTCCTCAACTCGGTTATGTTTTGCTTCAGGATTCAATTTGCCAGCCCATCAGGTTTTGCCGGTAACTCAGTTTTGGTCATTGTTCTGAACTCATGTTGAGTTTACTGTCTGTCTTTTTTGTCTAACCCATTGCCAGTTACTCAGTTCTAATCTTTGTGTTGGACTCATGTTAAACGTTTACTGTTTGTCTTTGTCTGTGTTGTGTTTGTGTCTTCACTGTCCCTGTTTGAGTAACTCCCATTATGGGACGAAGCACTTCCTCTTCTCTGTCCCTGACCCTTGATCATTGGACTGATGTCCACTCAAGGGCCCAGAATCTTTCTTTTTCAGTAAAACACTGTACCTGGCAGACTCTCTGTGCTTCAGAATGGCCCATCCTTGAATTCGGATGTCCCCAGAAGAATCCTTCCACTTTCGTCTTATCTGAAAATTCAGAGATATTGTCATTCAGCCGGGGCCACGTGGCCAACCAGATCAACAGCCATATACCCCTTCCCACACATTCCTATCATTCAAACTTTCCGCTCCTCTCCCTCTTCCTTCCATTCTCCCTGAGTCACAAGACTGGACACTCCACCCCCTCCTTATCGTCTACTCTCCCTCCCCAACCCCCAACACAGTTCCTGATGATCCTCCCACCGCTGACTCAGCCTCTCCACTGCTAGAGGCAATTGGGCCAGACCCAAGCCCTCCAGGGGACTTCCCCGCAGCAGCAGCAACCCCTCCTCTCCTGAAGGAAGCTGGGCAACCTAAAGGAACCCACCGGCGACGGATAATAGAAAACTCAGAAGCCCCGTGATGCTCTCTCTCCATTCCTATGGGCCCATGAACCGACCCAACTGGGACTCCAACACCTTTGAAGGTGGGAAGCATCTGTCCACATATCTCCAGGCTCTAATAGCGGGTCTCTGAGTGGCCGCCAGAGAGCCGACCAATTTGGCCAATGTAAGAGAGATTATCCAAGGGCCTAATGAGTCTCCCTCTATGTTTCTGGAGAGAATTAAGGAAGGATATAGAAAATATACTCCTTTTGATCCTCAGGCAGATGACCAAAAGGCATTTGTTACAATGGTCTTTATTGAGCAGGCTGCCCAAGATATTAAGAGAAAGTTACAATGTCTAGATGGGTTACAAAATACGACCTTAAGAGATTTAGACAGAGAAGCTGAAATAGTATATTATAAGATATATATTATAAGTATATAGTATAAGTATATAAGTATATTATAAGAGAGAAACTGAGGAGGAGAGGGAACAGAGGAGAGAGAAGGAAAGGGAACAAAAGGAGGATGAAAGGAGCAAAAGGCAGACAAAATCATTGGCTAAGGTTTTCTTCACAGCAGCAAATACGCCAGAAATTAAAAAGCAGGGAGTCAGAAAGGGATACTTGGGCCCACGCCAAAGGCTGTCCCTGGCCTCAGATCAATGTACCTACTGTAGAGAAAAAGAACACTGAGTCAAAGAGTGCCCCAAAAAGAAGAAGCCACGGCAGCCCGCCATGCTGACTCTAGAAGAGGACTTGGAATGTCAGGGCTCGGATCCCCTCCCCAAGCTCAGGGTAACATTTGAAGTGGAGGGGACTCCAGTGAACTTTGAAGTGGATACAGGAGCAGTATACTCAGCCCTTAAGGCTTCACTGGGCCTGACATCAAAAAAATGGTCCCTAGTTCAAGGGGCTAATGGCACTACATATCGGGCTTGGACAACTAAGAGGATTATGGAAGTAGGAAAATGAAAAGTCCACCACTCTTTCCTAATAATCCAGGAATGCCCAGCCCCATTGATGCACAGGGATCTGCTTACCAAACTCGGGGATAGAGTAACTTTTAACCCTGATGGTCCCCAAGTGGATGTTCTAAAGCCTTCAGTAAAAACTCCCATAGTCAGAGAATTGACTATGTCTGTAGAAGATGAACATCAACACTTCGTGCCCCCTAGGACTGATCAAAGAGGCAAACTACAACAGAAATGGATAAAAGATTATCCTAATGCCTGGGCAGAAACTGCTGGGTTAGGTCTAGCCGTAAAACAACCTCCAATAGTAGTAGAATTAAAAGCCTCGGCCTCTCCAATCAGTGTTAAACAATATCCTCTAAGCAAAGAAGCTAAGGATGGGATAAGTCCCCATATTCAGAAATAATTGGCCATTGGGGTCCTAAGGCCCTGTCAATCAGCCTGGAATACCCCCCTGCTACCAGTACGAAAGCCAGGAACTAGGGACTACAGTCCTGTTAAGACCTAAGAGAGATCAACAACAGAGTGCAGGACATTCACCCCACAGTACCCAATCCATATAATTTGCTTAGCACTCTGAATCTGGAGCGGGAATGGTACACTGTGCTGGACTTAAAAGATGCTTACTTCTGCTTGCCTCTACATAAGGACAGTCAGTTGCTGTTTGCTTTCGAGTGGATAGACCCAGAAACTGGAACATCTGGCCAACTAACCTAGACTAGACTCCCACAGGGGTTCAACCCCCCCCCCCACACTCTCTTTGATGAAGCCCTCCACAGGGACATAAACGACTTCAGAACTGCACACCCTGAAGTCACCCTACTCCAATATGTGGATGATCTGCTACTGGCAGCGGACACCAAGGAGAACTATAAGTCTGGGACCCAAGCACTATTATCCGAGCTTGCTCGGCTTGGATATAGGGCTTCTGCCAAAAGGCCCAAATTTGTCAGCAAGAAGTAATCTTCCTGGGTTATTCTCTTAGGGGTGGCAAATGATGGCTCACTGAGAACAGAAAACAAACCATTGTGCAGATACCACCCCCATCTAATAAGAGACAACTCAGAGAGTTTCTTGGGACTGCTGCCTTTTGCAGGTGATGGATTCCTGGGTTCACCTCTCTGGCTGCCCATTTATACCCGCTGATAAAGTGTAATGCCCAATTCCAATGGACCCCTGAGCACCAACAAGCTTTTGATAATGTCAAAAAAAGTGCTGCTATCTGCTCCGGCCTTAGCACTCCCAGATATAGATAAACCCTTCACTCTCTACATCGAGAAAAAGAAAGGAATAGCACGGGGAGTGTTCACTTAGAATTTGGGACTTTGGAAAACGTCGGTAGCATTCTTATCAAAAAAACTGGACCCAGTGGCTACTGGGTGGTCCCGTTGCTTAAGAGCTATAGCAGTGGCAGCGCTTCTAATAAAAGATGCTCATTAATGAACGTTGGGACAGAAGCTATCCATGATAGCCCCCCATGCCCTGGAGAGCATCATCTGTCAACCTCCAGAGAGGTGGCTATCAAACTCCAGAATAAACCACTACCAGAGCCTCTGGATTAGCAAAGACAGAATAACTCTTGGACCTTCTGCTCCACTCAACCTGGCTGCCAGAAGAATCATCAGGACCTGTCGCTCATGAGTGTCAACACATACTGTCAGAGGAAACCAGTATAGGACGAGACTTGAAAAATCCAGCCACTGCCTCACCCTGAAGTCGTATGGTTTACGAAAGAGAGCAGCTTCCTCCAAGATGGTATGTGGCGGGCTGGAGCAGCAGTAGTTAGCAAAACTAATGTCATCTGATCCTCTGGTCTCCCAGAAGAGACATAAGTCCAAAAGGCAGAACTGATTGCCCTTACGAAAGCATTGGAACTAGCAACAGGCAAAAGGGCCACCATTACACTGATAGCCGCTATGCATTTGGCAATGCTAATGTGCACAGGGCTATTTACCAGCAAAGGGGGATATTAACCTCCACTGGGAAAAAAAATAAAGAACAAAGTTGAGATTCTCCACCTTCTCTCAGCAGGGCAGGGCACTAAGGAACTAGCTATAGTGCACTGTCCAGGGCACCAGAAGGGAAACGACCTCGTCGCAGTTAAAAACAGAAGGGCAGATGAGGAAGCTTAATTGGCAGCCCTAAACGGAGTGACTCTGTTAACTTTTTCCACACCAGGGGGATCAACAATCAGGAGACTTGGCCACACTGGAACATTCAGGCAACTTATCATGTGAGGAGACAGATACAGAACTCTGGGACCCTACAGAGCCAAGTTTAAAATTTCAAAAAGCCCACCTTTATGTCAAAGACGTACACTAGCTCACCCACTTAAGCTCAAAGAAGTTATAGGCTCTCTTAAAGGACCGAAGAAAGGATTTATTAATGACTGACTCACAGAGGAAAGAAATAGCTTAGCAGGTGACTAGAGCTTGTCAAGTCTGCCAATTAGTTAATGCTTACCCATCCAAGCTTCCTGCAGGGAAGCGCTTACGAGGAACCAGACCAGGACAATTCTGGGAAGTGGACTTTTCCTGAAATTAAGCCAGGAAGGTATGGACTTAAATATCCCCTAGTCTTTGTAGATACTCTTTCATGATTGGTTGAAGCCTTCCCCATGAAGAAAGAAACGGCTCAGACGGTGCTCAAAAAGATTCTAGAAGACATTTTTCCAAGGTTCGGCCTGCCTAAGGTAATAGGGTCCAATAATGGACCGGCATTCGTTGCCCAGGTAAGTCAGGGATTCACCAAGACCCTGAAGATTAATTGGAAGTTACATTATGCTTATAGACCCCAGAGCTCAGGACAGGTAGAAAGGATGATTAGAACCATCAAAGAGACTTTAAAGAAATTAAGCTTGGAGACCGGAATAAAAAATTGGACTATGCTCCTATCTTAAGCACTGTTTCGTGCAAGAAGTACACCCTCTTCCTCTTTGTGTAAACTCACCACTTATGAAATTCTCTATGGTGCCTCTCCTCCAGTAAGGGACCTAACCCCAACTCTGAGACTTAATTATTCCTTTCACACCCCCTTGCTTGACAGACTTAAAGCCCATGAACAAACACAGCACCCAGCAATACCTGTGGAAACAGTTGGCCACTGCTTATCAGCCTGGAGACGAGGGAACCCCACATCGATATCAAGTGGGAGTCTTCGTCTATGTGAGACGGCATCAGGTATCATCCCTGGATCGCTGCTGGAAAGGACCATACCAGGTGCTGCTTATAACACCTACAGTGGTGAAAGTGGATGGAATCACTTCCTGGATCCGTGCCACCCATCTCAAGCCTGCGCCCTGTCCAGCATCCGGCTGGAAACTGGAACAGAGTGGTAACCCTCTCAAGTTGCGTGTCCTTCGTGTGGGTAGGGCTATGGATTCTTCCCCTGACCACCAGCAGTCCTAATCACCATCAGCCTGTTCAGCAACAATGGCAGCTATAAATCCTACTGGGCAAGTAGTGTGGTCTATTTCACATACAGCCCTCTTATGGACTTGGTGGCCATCTCTCTACCTGGACATTTGTCAGCTTGCCATAGGCCTCTCTGACTAGGATCTCCCTGACATAGAGGACTCCACACAGATCCCACTCAAACCCAAACCAGGGCAACATAGACCACCTTACCCCATGAATTATTGATATCATCTTCCCCAGCTCAGGTGTAAACTAGCCAGTCTTGATTTTTATGTGTGCCCAGCTGATTTCTGAAGTCGCAAACAGGCCCAAACCTGTGGAGGACCCAGTGACATTTATTTTAGATCTTGGGGTTGTGAACAAACGGGAGCTACATGGTTGAACCCAAACTCCCCAGACAGTATCATTCAGGTTGGAAAAAATGACACCTGGATTGATCCCAAGAAATGTGCCGCTAGCCAAGTTGTGTCAAAAACTCGCTGTGGAAAGAATAGTCTATGTTACCCCCTCAATATAACTTTCACTTCCAAAGGAAGGGGCTACCTCAGAACAACATGGTCTATGGAAAATACGTGGGAAATGCGATTCTATATTTATGGCCCTCGTTATGACGTTGGTCACTGGTTCACCATCCTGCTTAAAAAGGAGGAAAATCCCACAGCAATAGGGCCCAATCCCCTCAAGCCAGGAATTAAGCCTCCAAAACCTCCCATGCCTAGATCTACCAGAACCCCTCTACCATCTCATACTTCCCAGTTTCCATCTTTGCCTACTTTCCCAGCCCAGAGTACAGTTGACTCCTGCCCCTGGGAACTAATTAAAGGAACCTTAATTGTACTGAACTCCACACAGTCAGAACTCCTTGCATTTCAACCCATGTATTTGACAGCTTTGTAAATTATTGTGTAATGGTGCAGATACTCCCCAGGGTTCTTTATTATGATGCAGAATCATTTTAAGGTGTACTAGGGGCACAAACAACCTGATTTTGCTGTCACCCAGTGTCCCTTACTCTAGCTATCCTATTGAGGATAGGAGCTGCTGCAGGAGTGGGTACGGGAACAGCTGCTATCATCCATGGGTCACAACAAATGGCCTGATTAGAAACAGCAATAGATCAAGACTGGAAGACATTAGAGACCTCCATCACAGTGCTGTAGGAATCCTTAAACTCTCTCTCTGAAGTTGTTTTACAGAACAGGCCAGGATTAGACCTCCTCTTCATGAGGGAGCAGGGCCTCTGTGCTGCACTGAGAGAAGAATGTTGTTTTTATGCTGACCATACTGGAGTTGTAAGAGAATCCATGAGTAAATTGAGAAAATGCCTTGAAGAGTGCCAGAGAGAAAGGGAGATTCAACAAGGGTGGTTTGAGTCATGGTTTACCCAGTCCCCCTCGTTAACTACACTCCTATCAGGCTTAGCTTGACCCCTGATCATCCTTATGGTGTTGCTAACTGTGGGACCTTGTTTGCTTAACCGCTTAGTTTCCTTTCTCCAGGCTCAAATTGGGCAGGAAAAACTCATGGTAATCCGACAGAAATACGCTCCACTGGCAGAAATAGAGTGTGAGACCCCGCAATAATTATGATTCATTACTTTTAAGATTAAATGTAGTAAGAAAAAGGAGTGGGAAATGAAAGAATAAAATAAATTAAAATTGAAACATAAAGAACCAGGTTTTGTAAAGTTTCCAAGCTGCACTCAGAACCTGAAATTCCTGTGGCAGTTAAGACAATTCCCGGAACTGCCAATTAGATGTGTGTTGAAATCTTCCCTGACCACCTAGTTACTAAACAACCCCTTCCCAGAAACCGTGCAGCTAATCACGTATACATCTCAGGGCTTCAACCAATCAGTTTAAACGTATACCCCTTCTCAGGGCTAACCAATCACCCCCTGTCCGACCTCTTCCTGCCAATGAATGTGCTAATCATGTTTTTGGGTTGTTATTTGATTTTCCCGTGGTATGTTGATTTGCTAAAGGAGGCTATGATGTATGCAAAGTCCCTGCCCTCTCTAAAGAATGTAAATAAACTCTGCTCAAGTTGTTCTTGGGGCTCTTTGTTCTTTGCTCCTCTGAAGTTAGCTCTGAGCCCCAGCATGCTGGACGCCCAATAAACCCTTTGCTGTGGCATGAGACAGTCTCTTGGTGGACTTTTCCTCCGACTTTTGACCGACCTTTTTACCTATGAAGGACCTGAGAGAGCAAAAGTCAAATCCATGTCAACTTCCATGTCAAACAACCTGGTCAGAATGAAGGAATGTGTCTGAATCAGCCTCTCTCTTCTTAATGTAGATTAAATGGACCAAACCAGGCCTGTGTACAGAGCTGTTCCCAGATGCCTATGGTTGATATACCATTCTAACTTGTGAAAGTGTCACAGGAAGTAGGGACAGCCTCCATCTCATGGGACCATTGGAAGCAACTGTTAGGACAAAGTGGTTTTCCATCGCAGTGACCTCATTCAGTTCCTGAAGGAAGTGACCTACAACACTTCCTTGGTGATGGAACTCTCTGAACTTGGGATCCAGGAAGCCATGCACCCAGAGCAAGTCTTAGTTTCAGTCCCAGTGGTCTCAATTGTTTGAATTTACCAAAGACAGAGTCAGTGTTTCTTGGTACCTACTTATGTGATGATGGCCAAATTTCAGGAGAGCTCTGAAGAGCGGCTTTTTCTGAGAAAGCAGGTAGTGGCTCAACCATGGCTCCTGACAACTTCAAAAAGTTTGCAAAGAAGACCAGATCTGAGATAGGACAGGCCATTTCGTGGGAACATAGTATGGCCCACCAGTCAGAGGACACTCAGGATAGTCACAGTCATACTTGGGGGAAGGAGGTGCCGTTGTGGGTGTCGGTGTGAGATTGTGGTTTTGTCTCATGTAGGTTTGGACTGGAAAGTTTCTAGAAAGTTGTTTGACAACACGAGTGTTTCTATGTCTGTGTATCCCACTGTATCCGTGGTTGTAGACATTTGAAATGCGAATGCATCAATAGTTGTGTCCTGTCTAGTATAAAGCTCCCCAGCATTCTTCTCACCCAATTTAAGAATGGAGTGCGGCTTGCCTAATGGAAGGTGAACAGCTGCTATCTTCCTAAGTTCCTCTTTTCTTCCTGAATACTGGCCACTCTCCAGAGTATCCTCATGGTTTTGTTTCCAAGATATGTACCACGTCCAAGCTCTGTTACATGGCCATGTACTGGATAGCTGAAGGGAATGGGAGCATCTCAGAAAACTCAGATATCAGTGTGACCAGTAAAGTCTCAGTGGAGAAACCCTGCTTTGGGCCATTTGCTTACTTATGTTTCTATTACCCTGAATGTCAGGAAGGTCTTTGCCTCAGGCCAACCCTTTGTGAAGCCTGAAGAAAACAGTTTTCAAATGGAAATGAATGGGCATCACCTGTGGCTCTTTGCTTAATTGCTTTGGAAAGGGATGTGTGTGGAACAGCCACTTGGCCCGGTGTGGTGGCAGTGGCTTAGATTCTCAGCACCTGATGGATCTAAAGAAAGTTTCCAAGTGTGCATCCAAAACCAAAATGGCCAAAAGAGCAGTCATTGTGGATGAAGTCTCTCACTTTCCTCTGTAAGCTTCCTGAGCTAAATCAGGTGAGAATAGGGATCATTTGGGTCAAATCATTTCTTCAAATCCCTGCAGAGGCTAGCCGATAGGGGCTTGCGTTTTCTATGATACCAATTCACATAAAGAATCTATACCAGACAGTCATTAGTCCTCAAATTGGAGAAGCAGATCAGATATAGGGCAGGCCTATTTGATCACTCTTGGTTCACAGCAAGGGTGTCCAGGCCACCCTGACTTTAGGCAAATGAGGGACAAGGGTGCTTATTTTGAACAGTGTATTGGGCTGTGCCCTTCATGGAAACCTCCAGCCAGAGTTTATGATGAATGTCTATGTGGAAGAAGATGAGGAGCATGTGGGAGTGTTTTAGTTTTAATTGTGGTCATTTGTGTGGTGGTTGTAAGAGATGCCTGGGTCCACCTGGGCTTGAACTCTGGTGTGATTCTTCTTAGAGAATGCGTTATGGAACTGACTTCAGAGAAGTATTGCCATGAATTGTGTTGGGATTTTAGGAGGCCACACATGAGAGTCGCCCTTGGACACTGAGATCTAAGCCCAGAGTGGCTTTCCACAGAGCACTGGGAATCTCAGCCAGGATATCACATGATTTTATTCTGAAAGACTTGGAAGCCATAGTTGAGAGTCAAAACACACATGGACCTTACATTGTAGACCTCAATGGGGCTGGCTTCATGTGACCTTTTGACCAGTCTTTGGGAACCCTTGCCTGTGAGAGTTCTCTAGATTATTCATTGAAATGTGCTTCCTCTAAATTTAATGGTTCCTTAATGAATTGAAACCCACAGTTTCTCCAACTTCAACTTTGAAAATGGCTAGATAAATACCATGAAATTTTTGAACTTCCCATGGCCACCTGCCACTGGAGAACCTTTGGATGTACAGTTGCTGATCCTGAGTGTACCAGACAGTGCCTTGATTGACTGGGTTTTATGAAAATGGTGTAGAACAGAGATGCCAGTATGTTGGGGCCTGCTGAGTAGTGGGCCAAAAGCTGTTGTGTGCAGGTGTGTGATAAAACATCTGTGGTCGGGACATGTGATTCTGCCATTGACATCCAAATGACTTGTGGCTGACATGTTACAGACAGGAATCACTTATATGTCTGAAACCTCTCCATAAATGGCATTTTGTTATATGGAGACGTTTCAGGGCAATGTTCAGAATCAGGTTGCTATGGTCAAAGGGTCAAGCTATGTGGGATAGAAGCCTGGTTGGTGCATTCTCCTGCAGACCCGGACCCACCACACGTGACAGGACTCCCTCCAGCACTGTGTACCAGTTGAACTCATTGTATTTCATGAAGCAAATACCAAACTACCAGTGCAGTAGAAAGAAACACCATGAAAATTGGAGGATGGCCAAATGGCTTCACAATCCACATGCGGAGACACTTAGCTTTCAGTGGCCACAGTTTACCTACAGAGAGAAGTCAGCACTGCTGCCTCATGTTCTTTGAAAAAATTGAAACAATGTTTTCCAGGTCTCATCGATGTAGACCCAGCTTTGATGGTCTCATTTGAATGGAAGCTAAAGCTTCTGACAACAACATATATGTTGAGTGCGCATCGTCAAAGGCATTTTCTCAAGAAGTCTTTAGTCCGGCAGAGCTCCAGGTTTGTGTAGTGTTTACCTTTTAGACCAGGTCGCAAGAAAAGACCACTGACTCCAATTAAAATCAGATTAAAGCAAGCTTATTATTTCCACCACCCTGGCTGCCTCTCCCTCCCAAAACGTCGGGAACAGAAGAGCAGCCCAGCTTTATAGCCCAGAAAGTTACACAAAAGTGGGGTTAAAAATAACAGAATTCTGACAAGCATCACACTAATGGTAGTTTACATTTTTGTTTGCTGGCCCCAACATCAGAATTTATGAGGACCATTAGAGCCTCAGAGAGTGTCGACTGGCCAGGGAAGGCCAATATTTATGAGGTGTCAACAAAGTTTCAGAGAGGGCTGTTATCTTGAACTCTGGGTGAGTTCAAGGCACGGGCAGGCATTCCAAGCAGGTTCAGATATTGCTGTAATTTATAGTTAAGCCAAAATTATTTTTTCACGGCTTTGTGGCAAGATGGCTCCCAATTTTAATAAAAGATAAGGTTGGGTCAATCATTCCCCCCTTTTCTAATGTGTTCCTTTCATATATTTGATTGGGTAGGAAGAGCACTGTGGGAATTTTAATCCCTCAGGTAATAGTCTCCCGATTTTTTGAACTCACCCAAAAACACGTCTCCCTGATTTTACCTGACTTAATTAATTACTTATATTGATATTCTATTTATTTTTGTCTCCATTGTTGTAAGAAGAGAGGCGTCACTCATTTAGACTTCTTCTGAGCTGAGAGAGGGTGACGTGAGGGGGCACCGCCTGAGGGACATTAGTCGCCTTTTAGAAGTCAGTTAGGTTTGAAGTCTGGATTGGGAAGAACAGGTAGTAAAGTCATCTGGGGATGGGTTCTTCTATGAGAGAAACAAAAAAACATGAGTACTTAATAAATGTTGCAGCAGCTGGAACATGTCACTGTATAGAAGTTTCCTCACCAGTCTTAAATATTCCCAGTTATCAGGACTGTCAACTTAATATTTAAGTTTTAGTGTTACATTTGTCCCTCCCCATAAGATTCAGTTTAATAATTTAATGTCATCTGATCTTGCAAAATACTTTTACTAGTATGACCTCTGTGTCTAATAGAGAAACCTTTAATTCTCTTACTCATTGCTGCATAATCATACTAACAAATACCAAGACTATGTGTTTAGGTTAAGAATATCTGTAGGCCTTAAACTAAAAACTTCTGCCTCTGGCAGATAATCTTGATAGCCTCTTTTTATAGTTATCAGGCATTGCTGTCTGAGAATCCTTCTTTGTAGCCTTTAGTCTTACTTATTTTGGGAGGCTAACATAAAGTGTATACCTTAAAATATTATTATTACTATTATTATATAAAATGCCCAGGAATGGCTGTAATTTGTTTTTAACTGTCTTTTCTAAGTGTTTAAGATGAAGCAGTCAAACTGACTTTTGTTTCTATCTATTGTGAACAGTCAGCTGAGCTTTTATGGGAGTCATTCCTGGGGAAACTTGAGAGCAGCTTCTCAGTTCTGCTAGTGCCATTTGCGCTAGGTGGGTCCAGGTCTTGTTTGACCATGTGGCTTCCCTCGGAAGCATCAGGGATGTCTCCCTTTTCAGATGACTCTCCTCTTCGTAGCAAATGCACTGATTGGCTTTCTGTTCTCCAGTGGTCTCATTAATCTCCCTGATCAGGAAGTTATGTGGTTCAGAGTTGCAAAGCTCTTTAGAGAAGTCCGCTGTTCCCTGGATACAGACTGACTCAGAGGGCAAGAGCCAAATATTGGTTTTCTTGTCCCTTTTCATATAACTTTAATTTTAAATCCTAATCTTAAACATCCATCAAATAAATTTTAACAGACTTATATTAAGAGTACTGGGCTTTAATGTCTATAATTTAAAATTATTTATCTTTTTATTATTTGGGATCTGTATTATTCTGTCTGTCTTGTAGGTGATGGATAATTATCTTAAATTAACCAATGTTGTGTTCTTAAAGCAACACTTCTGTAAAACACTAACAGGGAATCTTTATATCACCCATAAGGAAATTACAAAATAAAATTAACAACAGTAAACAAACTTAGTTCGTGTAATAGCTACCCTAAAATTTTTGGCTGAGTTATACATTATATCCTCTGTTTGAGATGCTAGTAATGTTGACAGGAAAAAAAAAACTTTTAAAAATATCTTTAAATGAAATAACATCTGACCTACTGCTTTCGTAGTCATTCTCACATAATAAGATGGGACACAGAGCCTTATCTCAGGTAAGGAAGGGCTCTTTATTAATCTTAAGTGTTTTAATTCTAAAGCTAATCTTTGTTTTTTAAATATCATTTTACAAAGTTTACATAAATTGTTTGAGGTCACATGAACATTAGCTAACATCATATGATATAGCATTTAAAACATGAATTAAAAAAAGGCTGAAAGTTTTTAACCTTTACATAGATTAGGCTCTCATTAACTTAAAATACATTTAAATTGTTCCCCAATATAAAAAGTAACATAAAAGTTTACATATCTTATTGACAACAGGTAAATAAATCCCAATATATATATATATATATATATATATATATATATATATATTTTTTTTTTTTTTTTACCATACAACTTCAGAACACCAGCTTGATATAATGATGTTTTAAAGTTTCTACCTTACAGACTTGTATACCTGGAAGATATGAGCACAATAATAGCATCACAATTGCATTGATTTTTCTACATTAACCAAGTTTAGCTTTTAAAGAAATGGCAGTACAGTGCTCTAAAATAACAGTTCTTATTTAATCAGTTGTTTAATTTTTATGGTTGCTTGCTCTAGAAAAATAAAACTTAATAACCACAATGTTATGGGTAAACTTATGTTTTAAGAAATTTTTGTCTCTTTAACACATGACTGATTTTTACAATCTTATACAGACTTTAGGACAAACTTATACAGACCTTAGTAAATCAATCAGATATCTAACAAAAGTACTCATGAATGAGTAATCCCATATCAAATTTACTTTACTTATTTATCAAAATATTAGACAAATCACATGGTGCAGCCAGCAGATCCTTATTTGTAAAGTCATCTTTTTATATGGAGAGGTTTCAGGGCAATGTTCAGAATAAGGGTCATATGGACAAGGGGGCAATGGGGCAAGCTATGAGGGATAGAAGCCTGGTTGGTGCGTTCTCCTGCACACCCTGACCCACCACACGTGACATAACTCCCTCCAGCACTGTGTCTCAGTTGGGCTCCTTGTATTTTATGAAGCAAATACTAAACTCTCAGTGCAGCAGGAAAAACACCACAAAAAGTGGAGGAGGACAAAATGGCTTCACAGTTCACATGGGGAGACATTTAGTCACCAGTGGTCACTGTTTACCAACAAAGAGAGGATTCAGGCCTCCTGCTTCATGTTAATTGGAAAATAAGAACCCATGTCCTTCAGGTCAAAGTGATGGAGACCCACCTTTGATGTTCTCACTACAAAAGAAGATAAAGCTCCTGAAAACAACCTAAATTTCAAGTGCCCAACCTCAGAGTGAGATTCTCAAAAAGTCCTTAGGCCAGAAGAGCTCCATGTTTGTGGAGTGTTTACCCTGTCCCTTACTTTTAGAAAGTCCTCTACCTCCACCAAAGATGTGAAATCTGGAGCATTTTCCATTCCAGATAGGTATTCACAGATTTTCTAACTCTTCTCCTATAATTGTGTCTTACTTGAGGCAAAAGTAATGTTAAAGCATTGTTCTGGATGAGAGTGGGAAGATTTTTGTGTAGCATATATTTGCATACACATTGGATTCAATTTCCTATTTTCTATTCGAAATACTGAATCCCTGACACTAACACATACCCTATCAGACTCTGAATACTATTTCTAATAGGATGGAGAAAAATAACCCAAACAGAATAGAAATACAAGCAGTTTAGAGGAGTCATGGTGTATATTTGGACTTGCCTTTTGCATGATACAGAGTAGGAGTTAAATCTAGTCAATTTTTTGTTGAAATAGTTCTCCATGTGTTTTTAAAGTTAACAAATTGTGAATTCCTGTCTCCCTTTCTCTGTAGCCCATTCAGCACATATATTTTTATATGGATATATAGAATCATACCTGGTACCACACATACATTCTTCTGAGGTGGATGAGTTGGCAGATACAAATTGTGAGAAGAGATCACTCCTACTAAACCGTGTTGGAACTGAATATTCAACCAATGGGTGAGCTTCCATGTTCAGTAAAATGAATATTTTTGGATCTGTGGATGATATATATTTTATGATGAATTTTGATTGACATATATGTTGCTATTTTTTTTTCTGTGTGTGTGTGTGTGTGTGTTTTGTGTCACTCACCTGTTCTGTAAAACAACTTCAGAGAGAGAGGTTAAAAATTCATGCAAAGCTCTGATGGAGGTATCTAATATCTTAGTTTTGGTCTATTGCTTCTTCTAATTGGGTCATTTGTTTTGTCCCATGGACGAGGGCAGTGGTTCCTGTGCCCACCCCTGCAGCAACTCCTATTCCGAATAGGATGGCTAAAGTGAGGGATATATGTTCCCAGTTGAAACGGGTTGTATGCCCCCCTATTTGATCTTCAAATGAACCTGCATCATGATAGAGCACTCTGGGAAACATCTGCACCATTACACAATTAATCACATCTGTTGACCATTTCATGAAAACATAAACAATGTTTAATTATATACAATTATGCTGTTGTAGGGACGGACAAGGCAAGGCACCTAAGATAGCAAAGAAGACAGCGAAACCGTCCTATTTGGTTGCAACCATATTCAGAGGGCATTGCTTCTGTTGTAATCAATTATTCTCCTGAAACTCAAGTATAGGTAGTTTCAGAATTTTGTACCCAACATGTAAGGGAAGGGGCTCAGAAGTTCACAGTCTGCAGAAGTTCAAAAAAGCCGTTGTTTCTGTTTTTTCCTCGGTTCTGGGCAAGTTAACTTTTCAAGGACACCTGGGAGGGAAAGAGCTTTTTCCTACCTTTCTTATTTTTCGCCCCTGACAGCTGTTACCATGGAGCCCTGATGGTAACTTCTTTATCTTAGAAATATAGCCATCTCTGTAAAGCCCCAGCTCACGGCCAGAGGCCTTGTTCATATATTTTGTGGAAAACAAGTAATGGGGTGTCTAGCATAGAAGTGCTTATTTTTTTAGGCAGTGGCCAAGTATAACAAGGCAACACTAAAAGAGGAAGTTTATCTACATTGAACTCTTTTATAGGGACTCTTTTGCTGAAAGTCCTAAAGTCAGCCATGGTGAAGACTTCTGTAAAAAGTCAGTTAAGAATTTTCTGTAGGCCTGGTACAGAAGGGGAAGACAGGGAAGGTGGGGCTGACAGCAGCTCCGAGGATCTGAGAATAAGGAAGGAGAGATGTAAAAGAATAATGGGAAAGGGGTTTGGTATTTTCCTAGTAACAAAAACTTGAGCTGCAGAACAGGTAGAGCAGAGGGGAAGACAAGAGTGAGTATCCCAAAATGCATGTGAGGGACTTTAAATTTTTAGTAAACTGTTTTCAGTGATGACAAAGCAACTTTAAAGGCCATTTTCATTACATCTTTGATAGGAGTCTGAGGGCTCTCCTCTGCTAGTTTCAGCTTTGTGTTAGCTGGTAAGAGGACCTGGTGGGACCCGGTGCGGGCACGGACAGGAGAAGAGAGGAGTGAGTAGGTGGATGAGAACCTGAGTACCTGCTAACTCAGCAAGGGGGCGATGGTCTGAGAACCTGGAGAGGTTTGGGTTTTTGATCTAATAATTGGAGGGGAGAAATCAGGTTGCTGAGGTGAGAGTGACAGCAGAGACTCTGGAGCACAAGGCTGAAGGTGAGGATCTATTGGATAAGCATAGTTCAGGATATGAGTGAAGGAAGGAAAAGGCCTGCCCATAGGGGAATCTCCTTTCACCCTTTTGAGCACTTGCAGAAGTTAAAAAGGTCACACAGGGCTGGGGATGTGGCTCAATTGTAGCACGCTCGCTTGGCATGCGTGCGGCCCGGGTTTGATCCTCAGCACCACATACAAACAAAGATGTCGTGTCCGCCAAAAACTAAAAAATAAATATTAAAAATTCTCTCTTTCTCTCTGTCTCTCGCCTCTCTCTTTAAAAAAAAAATGGTCACGCAGAATTTGAGGATCTAGAGACCCCTCTGGGGGCCATCGGTTTTGGTTATCTAATTGGTAATATGGCCAATGCTGTGTACTGAATTTGATGAGGAGTTTGTGTTCCATCAGGCAGCCCCTGTATGCTCACATCCCCATGACGTACAGAAAAAGTCGGCCAGGCATTCTGGAATTACTAAAAAGGAGTGATGGATTTTTCCTTTCCCCAGGTCCATGATCCTCTTAGTTGTACAAGTCCGATATTTACTGCCATTAGCCCCTTGAACTAGAGAACTTTTATTTGATAGAGGGCCCAATGGGGCCTTAAGCGCTGAGTTTGTTGCCCCTGTATCCCCTTCAAAGTTTACTGGGGTCTCCTCCACTTCAAAAGATACGCTGAGCTCAGGGAGGGGATCTGAGCCCCGACTTTCGTAGTCATGCTGAAGAGTCAGAATGGCTGGCTGGCTTGGCTGCCTCTTTCTAGGGCACTCTTGAACCCAGTGTCCTCTTTCTTTACAGTAGGCACATTGATCTGAGGTCATGGGTGGCCTCTGGCGTGGGACCAGGTATCCCTTCCTGTCTCCCTGTTTCTTAATTTCTGGCCCTTTTGTTGTTGTGACCGGGACCTTAGTCAACTCCTTAGTCTGTCTTTTGTTTCTTTTATCGTCCTTTTGCTCCCTTCTCTTCCTCAGTTTCTCTCTTATAGTATACTTTCTCAGCTTCTCTGACTAAATCTCTCAAAGTCATATCTTGTAATCCATCTAAGCATTGTAACTTTCTTTAAATATCCAAGGCAGCATGCCCAATAAAGGCCATTGTGACAGATGCCTTTTGATCCTCTGCATGAGGAACGAAAGGAGTATATCTCCTATATGCCTCCGTAATTCTCTCTAGAAACATAGAGGAAGATTCATCAGGCCCGCAGGCGTGGTAGCCACGTCACCCCAAATGGAGTAGGGAAATAGCAGTGCCGCTGCCCGTGCCCGGATAAGGCCCAGTCACCAGCTGGTGTGGTAGTCACGTCACCCAAATTGTAGTAGGGGCCAAGCAGGCCTCTGCCCACGCCCGCAACAAAAGCAGACCTGTGACTGACCTGCGGAACAGGCACAGCGTCCTGCCACCATGGTAGACATGACACCCCAATTGGAGTAGTGGCAGAGCAGAGCTTTATCCCGCACCCAGTACAAGCACAACGGCCAACCGGCGTGGTAGTCACGTCAACCCAATTGGAGTAGGGGCAGAGCAGAGTCTTTGCCCGCACCCAGAACAGGCCCAGCGATCTGCCAGCATGGTAGTCACGACACCCCAATGGCATTAGGGCCAGAGCAGAGCCACCACCCGCTCCCGCAAGGTAGGCAGACCTGCAACCGACAGGCGGAACAGGCCCAGCGGCCTGCAAGCGCGGCAGACACGTCAACCCATTTGGTTCTTTGAAAAAATAAAAAAAATCGACAGAACATTAGCCATGCTAACGAAGACAAGAAGAGAGAGATCTCAAATTACTAGCATATGGGATGAAAAAGACAACATCATAACAGATATTTCAGATATACAGAAGATAATCCGAAATTATTTTGAATCTTTGTACTCTAATAAAATAGAAGACGGTGAAGGCATCGATAAATTTCTTAAGTCATATGATCTGCCCAGATTGAGTCAGGAGGATATAGACAACCTAAACAGACCAATATCAATTGAGGAAATAGAAAAAACCATCAAAACACTACCAAGTAAGAAAAGCCCAGGACCTGATGGGTATATAGCAGAGTTTTACAAAACATTTAAAGAGGAACTAATACCAATACTTTTCAAGTTATTTCAGGAAATTGAAAAAGAGGGAATTCTTCCAAATTCATTCTATGAGGTCAACATCACTCTGATTCCTACACCAGACAAAGACACTTCAAAGAAAGAAAACTACAGACCAATATCTCTAATGAACCTAGAGGCAAAAATCCTCAATTAAATTCTGGCAAATCAGATACAAAAGCAAATCAAAAAAATTGTGCACCATGATCAAGTAGGATTCATCCGTGGGATGCAAGGCTGGTTCAATATACGGAAATCAATAAATGTTATTCATCACATCAATAGACTTAAAAATAAGAACCATATAATCATCTCGATAGATGCAGAAAAAGCATTCGACAAAGTACAGCATTCCTTTATGTTCAAAACTCTAGAAAAACTAGGGATAACAGGAACATACCTCAATATTTTAAAAGCAATCTATGCTAAGTCTCAGGCTAGCATCATTCTGAATGGAGAAAATTTGAAGGCATTCCCCCTAAAATATGGAACAAATCAGGGATGCCCTCTTTCACCACTTCTGTTCAACATAGTTCTCGAAACACTGGCCAGAGCAATTAGACAGACAAAAGAAATTAAAGGCATATAAATAGGAAAAGAAGAACTTATATTATCACTATTGCAGATGACATGATTCTATACCTAGCAGACCCAAAAGGGTCTACAAAGAAACTAATAGAGCTAATAAATGAATTCAGCAAAGTGGCAGGATATAAAATCAACACTCATAAATCAAAGACATTCCTGAATATCAGTGACAAATCCTCTGAAACGGAAATGAGGACAACCACTCCATTCACAATATACTAAAAAAAAAAATAATAATAATAATTGGGAATCAACCTAACAAAAGAGGTGCAAGTTTTATACAAGGAAAACTACAGAACCCTAAAGAGAAAAATAGAGGAAGATCTTAGAAGATGTAAAAATGTACCCTGTTCATAGATAGACAGAACTAACATCATCAAAATGGCGATATTACCAAAAGTTCTCTATATGTGTAATGCAATGCAATTCAAAATCCCAACGGCAGTTCTTGTAGAAATAGAGAAAGCAATCATGAAATTCATATGGAAAAATAAAAGACCCAGAATAGCAAAAACAACACTAAGCAGGAAGTGAGAATCAGGTCGTATAGCGATACCAGACTTCAAACTATACTACAGAACAATAGTAAAAAAAATAGCATGGTACTGGTACCAAAACAGGTGGGTGGACCAATGGTAAAGAATAAAGGACACAGAAACCAATCCAAAAAAATACAACTATCTTATATTTGATGAAGGGGCTAAAAGCATGCAATGGATGAATGATAGCATCTTCAACAAATGGTGCTGGGAAAACTGGAAATCCATATGTAACAAAAAGAAACTGAATCCCTTTCTCTTGCCATGCACAAAAGTTAAATCAAAATGGAACAAGGAGCTTGATATCAAATCAAGACATGGTGTTTGATAGAAGACAAAGTTGTCTACGATCTACATACTGTGGGGTCGCCTCCAAATTCCTCAATAGGACACCCATAGCACAAGCGTTAATAACTAGAATCAACACATGGGACTTACTCAAACTAAAAAGTTTTTTCTCAGCAGAAGAAACAGTAAGAGGGGTAAATAGGGAGCCTACATCCTTGGAACAAATCTTTCCTCCTCACACTTCAGATAGAGCACTAATATCCAGAGTATACAAAGAACTCAAAAAATTTGTCAATAAGATAACAAATAACCCAATCAACAAATGGGCCAAGAACCTGAACAGACACTTCTCAGAGGAGGACATACAATCAATCAACAAGTACATGAAAAAATTCTCACCATCTCCAGCAGTCAGAGAAATGTGAATCAAAACCACCCTAAGATACCATCTCACTCCAGTAAGTTTGGCAGCCATTATGAAGTCAAACAACAACAAGTGCTGGCGAGGATCTGGGGAAACAGGTACACTTGTACATTGCTGGTGGGACTGCAAATTGGTGCAGCCAAATGGGAAAGCAGTATGGAGATTTCTTGGAAAGCTGGGAACGGAACCACCATTTGACCCAGTTATTCCCCTTCTCGGTCTAAAACCTAAAGACCTAAAAAGAGCATGCTACAGGGACACTGCTACATCGATGTTCATAGCAGCACAATTCACAATAGCAAGACTGTGGAACCAACCTAGATGCCCTTCAATAGAAGAATGAATAAAAAAATGTGGCATTTATACACAATGGAGTATTACTGTGCATTAAAAAATGACAAAATCATAGAATTTGCAGGGACATGGATGGCATTAGAACAGATTATGCTAAGTGAAGCTAGCCAATCCCTAAAAAAAGAAATTTCAAATGTCTTCTTTGATATAAGGAGAGTAACTAAGAACAGAGTAGGGACGAGGAGCATGAGAAGAAGATTAACATTAAACAGGGATGAGAGGTGGAAGGGAAAGGGAGAGAGAATGGAAACTGCATGGAAATAGAAGGAGAACCTCATGGTTATACAAAATTACATACAAGAGGAAGTGAGGGGAAAGGGAAAAATAATACAAGGGGGAGAAATTTATTACTGTAGAGGGTGTAGAGAGAGAAGAGAGGAGGAGAGGGGACGGGAGGGGGGATAGTAGAGGATAGGAAAGGCAGCAGAATACAACAGACACTAGTATGGCAATATATGAATCAATGGATGTGTAAGTGATGTGATTCTGCAATCTGTAAACGGGGCAAAAATGGGAGTTCATAACCCACATAAATCAAAGTGTGAAATATTATTTATCAAGAACTATGTAATGTTTTGAGCAACCATATATAAAAATTAAAAAAAAAAAGATAACTAAATTTGGTGAATAATGCACGAGAATCCTAATATTTCTACAGTAACTGACCCAGTTTAAAATCAATGCCAGTAGATTCCTATGGGACATGATGTGTATTTTGACGTTCATTTTTATTCAACAATGGTACATTACTATTTCATGAGTTTATGCACATCATAGGATATATATTTCATCCACAAATTAGCAAATTTATAGGCATTTGATTCAATTTCAATCGCTTCCTGCTTTACAACATATGCATTCCTCCAGGTTTCCTGACTGGTCTATTCATGAGACTTCTTTCCAAACATATTATTTTCGATTTCCATAATCACTTTTGAAACAAAACTCACACACTGTTCATGATAAACCAAAACACTAATATTACCATTAGATGTATAATTGGTGGGAATGAATGATTGTATATCAATATAAGATTTCCTGTAATTTTTAAGATATCAGTTCAATCCATTATTTAAAGTTGGAACAAGTTTTATTATTTATTCACTGTATTGTCTATTCGTACTTTATCTCTAAATTCATAGACACAGGGTGCACCTCTTTGTAACCCCAATACTAATTTTACGTCTTGAATATATTGCTTCCAGAAATGTTGGAAGAAATACTCATGTCACCTGATCTACATATACATTTTATCACAGTAGTATTCTGGACAAATAATGTAATGGTCACGGTTATGATTGCACGAAGGACTAAATGGAAAGTGAACATGGATTACTAAAAACATCTATGTCCCGGTTGCCTAATGCTCTCAAATGTCAATCCTATTGGTGACTACATATTTTTTTCTTCCTAATATTATGTATTCAAACTCAACCCTGTTGAAAATGTCTAATCCTATCACTCACTTTATACTTTGCCTGATTTCGTAATGTCTCTATTGATATCTGCTTTTCTACATTTTTTCCCAGCTCATCATAGTGACTGACTCTTCATATGTGCTGACTTTAACAATCACTCTGTAACCGAAACCCTATTGTTAAAGAACTTTTGTTCCAAATGCTATACTCACACTTCTTCCTAAACGTACTATCTTCCTATTTCTATCAACTATCCCTTTTTGACTGGATGTTCTCTTCTACATTCAATCATTATAGTAAATGTCCGGCGAGCTTCACAGGAGGAAACCACCAACAGACTATCTCATGCAACAGCAAAGGGTTTATTGAGTGTCCAGCATGCTGGTGCTCAGAGCTCACTTGAATAGAGCAGATAGCCCTGAGAATAGCTTAAGTAGAGCTTATATACTTTACCTGGAGAGGGCAGGGAGGGAAGTTTATTGATGGATCGGGGTGAGTGGGCGATTTGCATGCAACTGGGTGAGGGAGCACATTCTGCAGTTGGGCAGTTGGGGACAGCACATACTGGGAACAAGATTTGCAAGCATTTCTCAAGATTTCAACAGTGTTTTGTTAAGCATACAGAAAAACAGGAAGTGACAAGTACCTATTTTACTAACCTTTTATTCCCCACTTCTTCTTCTGGCTACTTTTAATCATAAAAATGATCATGGGGGGGTGTCACATTCTATGTATACTAGTAGGGTATTACCATAAGTTTAACTCGTCCAATTTGAGCCTGGAGAAAAGAAATTACACGGTTGAGAAAACAGGGTTTAATAGTTAGCAATAACATGAGGATTACTATTGGACCGGCCAGGGTTGATAAAAACGTAGTTAACCAGGAAGACTGTGAGAACCAAGACTCAAACCACCTTTTTTGGGCCTCTCTGTCTCGTTGATGCTTTTCAAGGCATCTTTTTAATTTACTCTTAGATTTTATTACAAGTCCAGTATGCTCGGCATACAAACAACTTTCTTCTCTCAATGTAGCACAAAGCCCCCTTCTCTCATGACGAGGAGGTCCAACCCTCGAGTGGTCTGAAAAACAACTTCAGAGAGAGAGGTAAAAGACTCATGCAAAGCTCTGATGGAGGTTTCTAATATCTTAGTTTTGGTCTATTGCTGTCATTTGTTCGGTCATTTGTTGAGTCCCTTGGACAAAGGCAGTGGTTCCTGTGGCCACCAGTGCAGCAATTTCTATTCCTAATAGAATGGCTACATTGAGAGATATATATTTTCAGTGGAACCGGGTTGAATGCCCCCCTATTTGATCTTCAAATGAATCTGCGTCGTGATAGAGCACTCTGGGAAACATCTGCACGATTACACAATTAATCACATCTGTTGACCATTTCATGAAAACATTAACAATGTTTAAGTATATAGAATCATGCTGTAGTAGTGAAGGACAAGGCAACGCACCTAAGATAGCACTGAAGACAGGGAAACAGTCCTATTTGGTTGCAACCAGATTCAGAGGGCATTGCTTCTGTTGTAATCAACTAATCCTCTGAAACCCAAGTTTAGGTAGTTTCAGAATTTTGTACCCAACATGTAAGGGAAGGGGCTCAGAAGTTCACAGTCTGCAGAAGTTGAAAAAAGCAGTTTTTGTTTCTGTTTTTTCCTCGGTTCTGGGCAAGTTAACTTTTCAAGGACACCTGGGAGGGAAAGAGCTTTTTCTTCCCTTTCTTATTTTCCCATTGCCAGCTGTTACTACGGAGCCCAGTTGCTAACTTCGTTAACTTAGAAATGTAGCCATCTCTGTGAAGCCCCACGTCAAGGCCAGAGGCCTTGTTCACATATTTTTGTGAAAAACTAGTAAGGGGGTGTCTGGATTAGGAGTGCTGATTTTTTTAGCCAGTGGCCAAGTAGAACAGGGCAACATGAAAATAGGAAGTTTAACTACATTGAACTTTTTTATAGGGACTCTTTTGCTGAAAGTCCTAAAGTCAGCCATGGTGAAGACTTCTGGAGAAGGTCAGTTAAAGACTTTTCTGTGGGCCTGGTATAGAGGGGAAAGACGGAGAAGGTGGGGCTGAGAGCAGCTCCGAGGATCTGAGAATGAGAAAAGAGAGATGTAAAAAAATAATGGGAAAGTGGTTTGGAATTTTCCTAGCAACAAATATTTGAGCAGTAGAACAGGTCAAGCAGAGGGGAAGATGGTAGTGAGTATCCCAAAACGCAGAGGGACTTTAAATTTGTAGTAAACTGTTTTCAGTGATGACAAAGCAACTTTAAAGGCCATTTTCATTACATCTTGGATAGAGGTCTGAGGGCTCTCCTCAGCTGGTTTGAGCTTTGGGTTAGTTGGTAAGAGGACCTGGTGGGACCCAGTGCGGGCACTGTCAACAGAAGAGAGGAGTGAGTGGGTGGAGGGGTACCTCAGTACCTGCTACCTCAGCAAGGGGTCAATGGTCTGAGAACCAGCAGAGGTTTGGGTTTTTGATCTAATAATTGTAGTGGAGAAATCAGGTTGCTGAGGTGGGAGTGACAGCAGAGACTCTGGAACAGAAGGCTGAAGGTGAGGATCTATTGGATAAGCATAGTTCAGGATGTGAGCGAAGAAGGGAAAAGGCCTCCACATAGTGGAATCTCCTTTCACCCTTTTGAGCACTAGCAGATGTTAAAAAGGTCATGCAGGATTTGAGGATCTAGAATCCCCTCTGGTGGCCATCAGTTTTTGTTATCTAATTCGTAATATGGCCAATGCTGTCTACTGAATTTAATGCAGGGTTTGGGTTCCATCAGGCAGCCCCTGTACGCTAACATCCCCATGACTTACAGAAGAAGTCGGCTTTTCCCCCACACAGCCATGGCTGTTTTTGGCTTTGACAGTCGGCCGGGTAAACACAGTAATCTAGGCTAGCCAACCTGCATCTGGCTCGTGTGTCCCTACATCCATAATATTTGTTTCCATTATCTATGGTAAGGAAGGGATTTAATGGAATTTTAGTGGGATCCTCTTCATCAGGGATATCCCATTAGGAAAGACCTATAGCCAGCTGACAAATGTCTGGGTGGAGAGATGGTCACCAGGTCCCTAAGTGGGCTGCATGCAAGATAGATTATACTTCTTTTCCAGTAGAATTTGTGATCAGCCATCGCTGCTGAACGGGCTGATGAGGGTTAGGACTACTTGTGGCCAAGGGGAGAGTCTATAGGCTTATCCACACGGTGAATATGCAATTTGAAAGTGTTACCAGTCTTTTCCAGTTTCCAGCCAGAGTGTGGACAGGGCGCAGGCTTGAGATGAGAGGCATGGATCCAGGAAGTGATTCCGTTTACCTTTACCACTATAGATGTTATAAGTAGCACCTGGTATGGTCCTTTCCAGTGGGGTTCCAGGGATGACACCTGATATCATCTTACGTAGATGAAGTCTCTTACTTGATATCGATGTGGAGTCCCCTCGTCCCCAGTTTGGTAGGGAGTGGCCAGCTGTTTCCACAGGTATCACTGAGATCTTTCAAGAGCTTTAAGTCTGTCAAACAAGGGGGTGTGAAAGGGATCGTTAGGTCTTAGAGTTGGGCTTTGGTCCGTTACTGGAAGAGAGGCACCCTAGATATTCACAGGGGGTGTGGTTACTCAAAGAAACAGAGGGCATATTTCTTGCACGAAACATTGTATAAGGCATGAGCTTAGTCCAATCATTTATGCTGGTCTCTAAGCTTAATTTCGTTGAGGTCTCTTTAATGGTTCTATTTATTCTTTCTACCTGTCCTGAACTCTAGGGTCTGTAAGCACAATTAAACTTCCAATGAATCCCCAGGTTCCTGGCTAACCCCTGACTTACTTGGGCCATGAACGCCGGTGCATTATCAGACCGTATTACCTTTGGCAGGCCGTATCTTTGAAAAATGTCTTTCAGGATCTGCTTGACTACCATTAGCACTGTTTCTTTTTTTTTTCTTTTAGTGGGGAAGGCTTCAATCCATCCTAAAAATGTATCTACAAAGACTAGAAGATATTTATGTCCATACCTTGCTGGCTTAATTTCAGTAAAGTCAACTTCCCAGAATTGTCCTGGTCTGGTTACTCATAGGTGCTTTCCTGCAGGAAGCTTGGAAGGGTAAGAATTTACCAATTGATGGACTCGACAGGCTTTTTTTACCCATTCAGTTATTTCTTTTTGCTGTGAGTCAGTTAGTGGAAAACTCTGTTCTTGATACTTCAGAAATACCTGCAGTTTCTTTGAACCAAGGTGAGTGAGTTGATGTGCATTTTCTACTGACATATTTAGAGCTGTGACTATAGGAGTTTTTACTGAAGGATTTAGAAATTCCACTTGGGGGCCTTCAGGGTTAAAAGTTATTTTGGACCGGAACTTGGTGAGCAGATCTCTGCCCATCAATGGGGCTAGGAATCTGGGATTACTAGGAAGGAGTGATGGATTTTTCCTTTCCCCAGTTCCATGATCCTCTTAGTTGTCCAAGCCCGATATTTCCTGTCATTAGCCCCTTGAACTAGAGACCTTTTATTTGATAGAGGGCCCAATGTGACATTAGGGGTGAGTATATTGCCCCTTTATCCACTTCAAAGATTACTGGGGTCCCCTCCACTTCAAAAGTTACCCTGAACTCGGGGAGGGGATCTGAGCCCCGACTTTCATACTCATCCTCCAGAGTCAGAATGGCTGACTGGCGTGGCTGTCCCTTTCTAGGGCACTCTTTGGCCCAGTGTCCTTTTTTTTTTACAGTTGGTACATTGATCTGAGGCCAGGGGTGGCCTCTGGCATGGGACCAGGTATCCCTTCCTGTCTCCCTGTTTCTTAATTTCTGGCCCTTTTGTTGTTGTGACCAGGACCTTAGTCAAAGCCTTAGTCTGTCTTTTGTTTCTTTTATCCTCACTTTGCTTCTTTCTCTTCCTCAGTTTCTCTCTTAAGGTATATTTTCTTGGCTTCTCTGACTAAATCTCTCAAAGTCATATCTTGTAATCCATCTAAGCATTGTGACTTTCTTTTAATATCCAGGGCAGCTTGCCCAATAAAGGCCATCATGACAGATGCCTTTTGATCCTCTGCCTGTGGATCGAAAGGAGTATATCTCCTACATGCCTCCATAATTCTCTCTAGAAACATAGAGGGAGATTCATCAGGCCTTTGAATAATCTCTATTACCTTGGCCAAATTAGTTGGTCGCCTAGTGGCCACTTGGAGGCCCACTATTAGAACCTGGCGATAAGTGGACAGATGCTTTCTAACTTCAATGTTGTTGGTGTCCCAGTTGGGTTGTTTCAAGGGAAAACCAGCTTTGATTAAGTTGGGAAGATGTGTCCGTCTCCAATCTGGTCGGAGGACATTTTTTTATAGCTTCCAGGAAGATTCTCTTTTGTTCCTCTGTCGTGAAGAGAGTCCCTAGGAATTGTTGACAGTCATCCCAAGTAGGCAGGTGTGAAAACATCAATGACTCAACCAGACCTGTGAGCCCGATGGGGTCCTCGGAAAAAGGGGGATTGTTATTTTTCCAGTTATATAGGTCGGAAGAGGAGAAAGGCCAATATTTGTAGGCTTGCATTTTCCTCCCATGGCCTTCGTCAATCAATGGTCCGTAGGGACATAGGGGGAGCATCACAGGAGGTCCAGGGTTTTCAATCATTCGCCACCATCAAGTTCCCTTAGCTGGGCTAGCTTCCTCCTGCGGAGGAGGGGCTGTGTGTGCTGCGGGGGAGTTATCTGGAGGGCGCTGGGCCAGCTTAGATTCCTCCAATGGTAGAGAGGCTGAGTCAGCTGCAGGAGAATCACTTAGAGGGTGTTGGTGGTTGGGGGACAAGGGCAGGGTATAATACGGGGGAAGAGAGTCCAGTAGAGTCAAATCTTGTGACTCAGGGATTACAAAGGGTGGAGGAGGAGGAGAAGCAGTGGGTTTGAGAGATCATGGGGGAAGGAGTAGGAGCAGGGGAAGGGACAAAGAAAGGCTTCACCCATTGAGGAGGAGATTTGCAGAGGTCCTGCAAAGTTAAGATATATGGCTGTTGATCCGGATGGCTATGTGTGCCTGGGTGAAAGACAATATCTCTGACTTCTTAAATTAGTGGGAAATAGAAAGATCCTTCTAGGGGCCATCCAAATTCAAAGGTGGGCCATTCTGAGGCACAGAGATTCCGAAAGGTCCAACGCTTTACTAAAAAAGAAAGATTCTAAGCCCTTAAGCGGTCTTTGGTCCAGTGATCAAGGGTCAGGGACAGGGGCATTGAAGTGCTGTGTCCCATAATGAAAGATACACAAAGAGTGAATGCAAGACACACGACACAGACAAGACAAGACAATAAAGACATTCAATGGACATCCAAAACTGAGACCAGGACTGAGTAGCCAGCAAAACCCAATGGCCTGGCAATTCCGAATCTGATACAAAATATTACTTAGTCGAGGAGACTATTGTTCCTCGATTTCCCGAGTCTTTGGGAAGTCCCCCAGGGACGTGGCCTGCGGCTCTGTGACATGTCTGTCAGCCACCATCGGAGAGAACTCACGCTCTTCATCGACAGCCATTTTGCCAAGCCCTAACCTTAACACTGAAACAAGAAAGAGGGGCCTTACTTAACCCGAGAGGAACCCGTTAGGGTCTTTTGTCCGCCGCTGCCAAAACTCGGTGGAATCTCCATATGTAAAGGTCGGGCGAGCATGGAAGGAAGAGACCACTAACAGACTGTCTTATCCAACAGCAAAGGGTTTATTCTGGGTCCAGCATGCTGGGGCTCGGAGCTCACTTGAATAGATCAGAGAGCCCTGAGAACAGTTTAAGCAGAACATATATATTTTCCTTGGAGAGGGCAGGGAGGGAAGTTTACTGATGGTTCAGGGCGAGTGGTCGGTTTGCGTGCAACCAGGTGAGGGAGTACATTCTACACTTTGGCACTTGGGGACAGCACATTCTGGGAACAAGATTAGCAAACAGTTCTCAAGATTTTAACAGTGTTTTGTTAAGCATACAGAAAAACAGGAAGTGACAAGTACCTATTTTATTAACCTTTCACTACCGACTATCCTTTTTGACTGAATGTTCTCTTCTACATTCTATGATCTAAAGTACAAGGTCTTATGCCATTGTATATCAATTTATTCAAAGCTAAGTATCCCAATCAAGGGCCCAGTGCCCTTCTGGGCTTCAAATGTTACTTAGATTTCTGTTTTTATACATATATTTCACCTATATATTTTTATACATATTGCAGGTTCCCAATACCATTATTTATTCAGCATAATGATTCCTAACCCAAATCAAACATGTTATTAACCCTAACCATACATGGTTCCCTCAATCTAACTTTACAGAAGAGCAGGGACAGAGTTGGTCTTACAATACAGGAATATAGGGAATCTTCCACCTGCTGATAACCTCAAAGGTCCATGCAGATATAATCTCTGGAGAAGATGTAGGCAACTCTGAAATACCTGAGAGTGCAAAAGTCATCTTCCATGGAAAACAACCTGGTCAGGGTGAAGTGTTCTGTCTGAATCAGCCTCTCCATTCTTAATGTAGAGAAGATGGACCAAATGAGACCTGTGTGGAGAGCTGCTCCTGGATGCCTATGGGTGATATACCATTCTAACTTGTGAAAGTGTCACAGGAAGCAGGGGCAGCCTCCATCTCATGGGAAGCTTGGAAGCAACTCTTAGGACAGATTGGTTGCCAAGGCAGTGAACTCATTCAGTTTCTGACGGAAGTGACCTCACCTCACTTCCTTGGTGATGGAACTCTGTGAACTTGCGATCCAGGAAGCCAGTCAAACATTGACAGTCCCAGTCCCAGTCTCAGTGGTTATACTTTTTGAATTTCCCAACGACAGAGTCAGTCTTTCTTGGTACCTACTAATGTTAGGATGGCCAAATGGCAGGAAAACTCTGAAGAGGGGCCTTTCTTGAGAAAACAGGTAGTGGCTCACTGCTGGCTCCTGACAACTTCAGAGAGTTGGCAAAGGACACAAAATCTGAGACAGGACAGGCCATTTCGGGGGAACGTAGAATGGCCCACAGTCAGAGGACACTCCAAATAGTCACAACCTACTTGGAGGAAAGAGGTGCCTTTGTGGGTGTGGGTGTGGGTTTGTGGTTTTGGCTCATGTTCTGAGAAGAGGTAGGAAATGAGGTTTGTTTAGTTTGGGGTGAATTGTTTCTAGTAAGTCATTTGACAATGCGAGTGTTTCTGTGTCGCTGTATCCCGCTGTGTCTGTTATTGTAGATATTAGAAAAGAGAAAGCATCAATAGATGTGTCCTGTCTTTTAGAAAGCTTACCAGCATTCATGCTGCCCAATTTATAAATGGAATGCGGCTTGCCATAATGATGGGCAACACCTACGATCTTCCTTAGTTCCTGTTTTCTTCCTGAAATCTGGTCACTCTCCATAATAGGCTCATGGTTTTGTATCCAAGATATGTACCACCTCCATGCTCTGTGACATGGCCATGTACTGAATAACTGAAGTGAATTGCGAGCATCTCAGAAAACTCACATACCTGTTTAACCTGTAAAGTCTCATTGGAGAAACCCTGCTTTGGGCCTTTTGCTTACCTATTGTTCTGTTTCCCTGAATGTCAGGAAGGTCTTTGCCTCAGGACAACGCTTTGCGAAGTCTAAAGAAAACCTTTTTCAAATAAAAAAGAATGGGCATCAGCTGTGGCTCTTTGCTTAATTGCTTTGCAAAGAGATGTGTATGAATCAGCGTCTTGGCCCTGTGTTAGGCTGTAGCTTAGATTCTCAGCAACTGATTGATCTAAAGAAAGATCCCATGTGTGCATCCAAAACCAAAATAGCAAAAGAGCAGTCATTGTGGATGAAGTCTTTCGCCTTCCTCTGTAAGGTTTCTGACATCAATCAAGTGAGAATAGGGATCCTTAAGTCAAATGAGTTCTTCAGTTCCCTGCAGAGGCTAGCCCATAGGTGGTTGGGTTTTCTCATGACTCCAATTCATATAAAGAATTTAAACCCCACAGTCAGTAGTTCTCAAATTTGAGAAGTGGATCAGTATTAACGGCAGGCCTATTTGATCACTCCTGGTTCACAGGAAGGGTGTCCAGGTCACGCAGAATTTAGGTAAATGAGGGGCAAGAAAGCATATTTTGGACACTCTCTTGGGCTGCATTCCTCATGAAAATCTCCAGTCAGAGGTTATGATGAGTGTCTATATGGAAGAAGATGAGGGCCATGTGGGAGTGTTTTGGATTTAATTGTGGTTATTTTTGTGGCAGTTGGAAGGGATGACTGAGTCCACCTGGGTTTGAACTCTGGTGTGATTCCCCTTAGAGGCTGAGTACAGGAACTGAACTTAGAGAAGTATTGCCATGAATTGTGTTGGGATTTTAGAAGACCAAGCATGAGAGTCACCCTTGGAAACTGAGATCTAGGCCCAGGGTGGCTTTCCAGAGACCACTGGGAATCTCAGGCTTGATATCACATGATTTTATTCTTAACGACTTGGCAGTCTTAGTTGAGAGTCAAAACACACATGGACGTTACATTGTAGACCTCAATGGGCCTGGATTTATGTGACACTTTGGCCAATCTTTGGGAAACCTTGCCAGTGAGAGTTCTCCAGAACTTCATTTGAAATGAACTTCCACAACATTTAATGGTCCCTGAATGAATTGAAACCCACATGCTGCCAAATTCATCCTTGAAAAATTGCTAGATAAATACCATGAAATTTTTGAAATTCCCATGACCAGATGGCACTGGAGAAACTTTGGTTGTCCTGTTGCTGAACATGATTATTCAGGACAGTGACTTGATTGATTGAGTTTCATGAAAATGGTGTATAACAGAGATTCCAGGAAGTTGGACCCTGCAGAGTAGTGGGCCTAGTGCAGTGAAGGGCAGGTGTGTGATAAAAAAAAATCTGTGGTGGGGCCATGTGGATCTGCCATTGTCTTCCAATTGGCTTGTGACTGACATGGTGCAGCCAGCAGACGCTTGTATGTAAAGGTATCTTTTTATATGGAGAGGTTTCAGGCCAATGTTCAGAATCCGGTTGCTATGGTCAAGGATGCAAGCTATGTGGAAGAGAAGCCTGGTTGGTACATTCTTCTGCAGGCCCTGACCCACCACAGGTGACAGAACTCCCTCCAGCACTGTGTCCCAGGTGAATTCCTTGTATTTCTTGAAGCAAATACGAAACTCCCAGTGCAGCAGCAAGAAACACCAGGAAAACTGGAGGATGACCAAATGGCTTCAGAGTCCACAAGAGTAGACAATTAGTCCCCAGTGGCCACAGTTTACCTACAAACAGAAAATTAAAGACAGCTTCCTCATGTTTATTGGAAAATAAGAAATCATGTATTCCAGGTCACATAGAAGCATACCCAGATTTGATTGTCTCACTACAAAGGAAGCTAAATCTCATGACTACAACACATATTTCAAGTGCCCAACCTCAGAGGCAGTTCCTCAAGAAGTCTTTAGTCCAGCAGAGCTCCATGTTTGTGGAGTGTTTACCCTGTCTCTTACTTTTGGAATCTCCTCTACCACCTCCAAGTTTGTGAACTCATGAGCATATTTGATTCCAGATATGTATTCACAGATTTTCTAACTCTTCTCCTCTAATTGTGTCTAACTTGGGGCCAAGGTAATCTCAAGGCATTGTTATGCATGAGAGTGGGAAGATACTTTTGTAGCATATGTTTGCATAAACATTGGAATCATTTTCCAAATGATTCCAAATCCCTGACACAAACCCATGCCAACTAGACTCTGACTACTAATTCTAATATGATGGAGAAAATTAACCCAAACAGAATAGAAATACAAGCAGTTCAGAGGACGAATGGTGTATCATTGGAATTGCCTTTTGCTTTATATAGGGTAGGAGTTATAAATCTAGTCAATTTTTTGTTGAAATGGTTCTCCATGTGTTTTTCAAGTTAACAAATATGTGAATTCCTGTCTACCTTTCTCTGTATCCTATTCAGCGCGTGTATTTTTATATGCACATATAGAATCCTACCTGGTACCACACGTACATTCTTGTGAGGTGGCTCACTTGGCAGACACAAATTGTGAAAAGAGATCACTCCTACTAAACGCTGTTGAAACTGAAAATTCAAACTATTGATGAGCTTCCTAGTACAATAAAATTATACATGAATCCATGTTCAGTAAAACGAATTTATCTGGATCTGTGGATGACATATATTTCGTGGTGAATTTCAATTGGCTTATATTGCTACTTTTTAATGTCTGTTTGTGTGTGTGCCTGTGTGTGTGTGTGTGTGTGTGTGTGTGTGTTATATATATATATACACACACACTCTACAGATTTTTCAAAATATGAAATATATGTGTCTTATTATACACTCCGTAAATTCATTCATATTCATGTATGTGGATTAATAATCAACTTTTCACAAGATTATTCTGAGAAATATTCATCCACCTGAACTACATATTTGATTCCTAGTACTGAAAACTAACAGTAAATGGTGCATACAAATCCTAATATCTCTGCAGTAACTGACACAGTTTTATATCAATGCAAGTAGATTCCTATGGGACGTGATGTGTATTTTGTCTTTCATTTTTATTCAATACTGGTACATTACTTTTTCTTCAGTTAATGCACATGGTAGGATATATATTTAATCCACTAGTTCAGAAATTTATAGGCATTTTGTCTTACTTTCCATCACTTCCTAATTCAGAAAACATGTTTTCCACAGGGTTTCTTGACTGGTCTTTTCATGAGACTTCTTTCAAAAAATGCAAAGGTCACACTTATGTTTGTACCGAAGTCTAAATGGAAAGTGATATGGATTACTAAAAACATCTATGTCCAGGTTGCCTAATGCTATCAAATGTCAATCCTATTGGTGACTACATATTTGTTTCTTCCTAAGATTATATATTCAACCTCAACACTGTTGAAAATGCCTGATCCTATCACTTACTTTATACTTTGCCTGATTTCCTAATGTCTCTATTGATATATGGTTTCCTACATATTTTCCAGAGTTCATCAATGTGACTGGCTCTTCACATGTACTGATATTTACATTCATTCTCTACCCGAAACCCTACTGTTAAAGAACGTTTGGTTCAAATCCTATACTCACTCTGCTTTCTAAACCTACTGAATATCTTCCTAATCCTACTGACTATCCTTTTGACTGGATGTTCTTTTCGACATTCAATCATCCAAGGTACAAGGTCCTATGCCATTGTATACCAATTTATCTGAGACATCTGTGCAGAATATAATTCAAAGCTGAGTATCCCAATCAAGGGCCCAATGCACTTCTGGGTTTCAAATCTTACCTAGATTTCTGTGTTCATACTTATATTTCACCTATATATTCTTGTAAATATCGCAGGTTCCCCAAACCATTATTCATCGCACAGAATGATTCCTAACCCAAATCAAACCTGTTATTAACCCTAAGCATACACTGTTCCATCAATCTATCTTTACAATAGAGCAGGGACAGAGTTGGTCTTACAATACAGGAATTTAGGGTATCTTCCACCTGCTGAAACCTCAAAGGTCCATGCAGAAATGATCCCTGGAGAAGACTTAGGCAGCTATGAAGGACCTGAGAGCGCAAAATCATCTTCCATGGCAAAAAAACCGGTCAGGATGAAGTATTGTGTCTGAATCAGTCGCTCTGTTCTTAATGTAGAGAAGATGGACAAAACCAGGCCTGTGTGGAGAGCTGTTCCATGGTGCCTGTGGTTGATATACCATTCTAACTTATGACTGAGTCAGAGAAAGTAGGGGCAGCCTCCATCTCATGGGACCTTTGTAAACAACTGTTAGGACAAAGTGGTTGCCAAGGTATTGACCTCATTCAATTCCTGAAGGAAGTGACCTACCTCACTTCCTTGGTGATACAACTCTCTGAACTTGGGATCCAGGAAGCCAGGCACCCAGAGCCAGTGCCAGTCCCATTCCCAGTGGGCACACTTGTTTGAATTTTCCAAGGACAGAGTCAGTCTTTCTTGGTACCTCCTGATGTGAGGATGACCAAATGCCAGGAGAACTCTGAAGAGGGGCCTTTCCTGAGAAAGCAGGTAGTGGCTCATTGCTGGCTCCTGACAACTTAACAGAGTTGGCAAAAGGGACCTGATCTGATACAGGACAGGCCATTTGGGGGGAACATAGTATGGTCCACCAGTCAGAGGACACTCCGGATAGTCACAGACCTAGTTGTGGGAATGAGGTGCCTTAGTGGTTGTGGGTGTGAGTTCGTGCTTTTGTCTCATGTTCTGAGAATATGTAGCAAAGGTGGTTTGTTTGGTTTGGAGTCGACTGTTTCTAGTAAGTCGTTTGAGAAGGCGAGTTTTTCTATGTCTGTGTATCCACTGTGTCCGGGGTTGTAGTTATTAGAAAAGCCAATACATCAATGGAGGTGTCCTGACTAGTAGGAAGCTTCCAGGCATTTATTCTGCCCTTTTTATGAATGGACTGCAGCTTGCCTTATGGATTGACAACACCTACTATCTTCCCAAGTTCCTGTTCACCTCCTGATTTCTGGCCTCTCTCCAGAATAGGCTGATGGTTTTGTGTCCAAGATATGTACCACCTCCAAATTCTGTGACATAGCCATATACTGGATAGCTGAATGGAATGGGAACATCTCAGAAACCTCAGAGATCAGTGTAACCAGAAAAGTCTCAGTGGAGAAACCCTGCTTTGGGCAATTTGCTTACCTATGGTTCCCTTGCCCTGAATGTTAGGAATGTCTTTGCCTCAGGCCACCCGTTTGTGGAGCCTGAAGAAAACAGTTTTCAAATTGAAATGAATGGGCATGACCTGTGGCTCTTTGCTTAATTACTTTGGAAAGGGATGTGTCTGAATCAGCCTCTTGGCCCTGTGTGAGGTTGTGGCTTTGATTCTCAGAACCTGATAGATCTAAAGAAAAATCCCATGTGTGCATCCAAAACCAAAATTGCCAAAAGAGCAGTCATTGCTGATGAAGTCTTTCACCTCCCTTTGTAAGTTTTTTGACCTCTATCAAGTGAGAATAGGAAAGATACACCAAGTCAATTGATGGCTCCTATTGGAAAAATTCTATCACTGATGACAGCATCAGCATAAGTACCCCAACACTACGACAATTCGCTGCAGCAGCAGATAGTTCACAATGCATACAAGTGAGTTCAAAATGCATACAAGTGATACATAATCCAGGCAAGTTCTGCAAGCAGTTCAGTGATGGCTATTGCAGAATCTGTAGATTGGTTTTATCTTTGTCTTCACTTGCACTGGGATGAAAATAGGAATTCTGGCAGTAATGGCTAAAGAAAAAATTATGTAACATTCCTGAGGGCACTAAAAGAAAACAATTTTCTTAACAATTTACATTATCTTGAAGAGAATAATTAAATATAATGAAAAGGAAAAGTGAAAGTAAACAAGCACGTCTGTTAACCTCCTATTTTTTCACATATTAAGACAATCCTGAACAGTTGTTTTCCCAATTTAAATTAAACAATTTAATTCACGTGAATAAAAAAAATGGATATATTATTTCATTAGCACTCATCATATGTGATATATGGACATACGCACATTCAAATATATAACACAAAACACAAGTGTGCACACATAATAAATACATACAACACATAATATAATAGTAAAGGCCTTATAACTTTTTACATGTGAAATCATCATTGCAATGTTTAAAAACTCTATAGTCAAAAAATAGAACTGATAAGCAAAACATTATCCTAGGTCTGTATGAGCTCAAAAAAAACAAAAGAGAACTTCATGATGTGGGAAAGGGCAATAATAAAATAGATATTGAAAAAAGCATCCCTGTTCTGTCGCAGATGTAAGGATAGCCAAACTGGAGTTTTCGATATCAGCTGTTATGGATTTGAGCCAAATCATCTTATTTTGGTCTATTGAAAGTGCTTCAGTTAATCTCTCTGGAATCCAAATCGGCTGCTGTTCTCCTTTTGAAAACACATAAACAGACCCCCGACTCCAGGCAATCACTGGGTCGGGACCTTAGTTAATCTCTCTGGAATCCAAATCGGCTGCTGTTCTTCCTGTGGAAACCCAAAAACAGACCTCCAACTCCAGAAAATTAATGGGTCAGGACCTTTCCATTTTCCTGTTAGAATATCCTTCCAAAGTACCTCGGGCTTATACACATTTTTGGACACTTATGCCTTTCTGCAGCACTAAGTCCTGAAAATCCAAATTTAAAAAGTTTAGATTAAAAAGGGTTATTTTAATTTTATCTTTGGGGAATTTATATTCCTTCCCAATTCTGTCTTCTTACTTTAATGAGTACATTTTAATAGTGTGATGTGCTCTTTCAACTATGGCTTGTCCCTGTGGATTGTATGGGTTTCTTGTTATATGAGTAATGCCAAATGATGAGCAAAATGGTTTAAAAGAGGTAGAAGTATAACCGGGGGCATTATCTGTTTTTTACTGTTTTGGAATGACCACAGTGGCAAAATTTTGTAAGCAATGAGCTATAACATCTTTAGTTTTTTTTTCCCCCATGAAGGGAGCCCATCAAAAATCCAGAAGAAGTATCAACTGTAACATGCAAATATTTTACTTTTCCAAATTCTGGCAAGTGTGTGACTTCCATCTGCCATATATGGTAAGGTATCAATCCTCTAGGATTGACTCTAAGATTAAAATGTGGTAAAATGGTCACACAATTTTGACATTGTTTTATTATTTGTCTAGCTTGCTCCTTAGTTATTTTAAAATGCTTTTGTAAAGTATTAGCATTGATATGAAACTTTTCATGAAAATTTATAGCTTCTTCTAGTGTAGAGAAAATATGTATGTATGTCATGTGTAGTTTTACCTGCTAAATCATTGCCCAAACTAAGGGCTCCAGGCAATCCTGTATGTGCCAAGATATGTCCTATTAAGAATGGATCTTTTCTGTCCCCGATTAGACTTTGTATACTGGAAAGCAAAGAGAAAACAGTAGAGGAAGGGGAAATCCTACCAGCATCTTCAAGGGATACTATAGCATTAACTATATACTGACTATTGGAAAATAAATTAAACACAGAATCTTTAAACATCACAAAAGCTTATAATACTGCATTAAGCTCTACCTTTTGAGCTGATTGTTGGGGTGCTAAAAATGTAAAAATTTGATCAGGTGTAACTATTGCTGCTGTACCATTATTTGACCCATCAGTAAATATATTTGGAGCATTCATGATAGGTGTTTTCTTGTAATTTTTGGAAAAATTACAGGATGCAATGACCCAAAAGACAATAAAAGATTAGATGGTAAGTGGTTATCAAATGAAACATTAGATTTACACAGGATTATTGCCCAAGTATTTAACTCATTAGCTAATTCATCAATTTGATTCATAGTGTATGGAGTAATAATTTTATTGGGAGAAATTCCAAACACTCCCTTTGCTGCTTTTATTCCTATTAGTATTAATTGTCCCTAAGCCTCAGGATACCTAGTAATAATAGTGTTAGAAGAATAAGATAAATATATCCATAATAATGGACCTTCTTGCCAAAATACTCCTGTAGGAATATTTTTTTGTTGGTAGCACAATGAATAATAGAGGCATTATTTTATCAAATCTATCCAAATGCATATTTCCCATATATGTTTCAATGATTTTTAATGCCTTTCTTGCTTCAGGCATTAACATTCTGGGTGAATTTGGATCAGATGGACCTTTTAGGATATCAAATATAGGTCCCAACTCTCCTGTTGGTATACCTAGATAAGGCCTTATCCAATTAATGTCTCCTAATAACTTTTGAAAGTCATTAATTGATTTGAGTTGATCTACTCGTATTTGAATTTTTGGTGGACTGACCATGGTTGAGGATAATAGAACTCCTAAATAATTAATTGGAAAATTTAATTGTACTTTATCAATTGATATCCCTAGGTTATAATTTTTTAATAAGTTTGTAAGTGTGGCATAACATTCTAGCAATGGGTTTTTAACTTGTGTGCTAATAACACATCATCCATATTGTGAAATATTTGTAGTTCAGGATTTTGATTTCTAAGTGGCTGGATTACTTTTTTAACATAAATTTGACAAATAGTTGGGCTGTTAGCCATCCCTTGAGGGAATACTTTCTACTCATACCTCTGATCAGGACCTTCATGATTCAGTGCAGGGATAGTAAATGCAAAACTTGGACTATCCTCAGGAAGAATTGGAAATGAAAAAAAAAAACAATCTTTAATATGTATAACTAAAACATACCAAGTTTTTGGCAAAGCAGACAATTGAGGAATACTTGATTAAGCAGGTCCCAAAATAACCATCTCATTATTAATGGCTCTTAAATCTTCCAATAATCTCCATTTACCAGATTTCTTTTTGATGACAAAAATGAAAGTATAATGGGGAGATACAGAAGGTTGTATATGTTCTTCCGCTAATTGTTGTTTGACCAGGAACTGGGCTGCTTGTATCTTTTCTTTAGTCAGGGTCCACTGAAGAAACCATACTGGTCTTTCTGATTTCCAAGTAATTTTTATTGTCTCAGTGGCCCTTTCTGAAAATCCAACCCATGTCTGTCTGTTGCTTGGTCTATTTTTATTGGTGCTGATATACCTTGATCTTGTTTTTCTAATCTTTTTCCTTTCCTAAAACCTTCTCTAGCCATAATAGTGGGTGCATTTTGATTGATGTTATTTGTTAATGTCAAACCTAATTGATCTAGGACATCTCATCCCCATAAATTTACGGGAAGATGATCCAATACATATGGCTGTATAGTTCTTTCACATTCTTCAGGATCCTTCCAATCCAATGCCATTGCACTTCTATGGGGATTAGTTGCCACTCCTAGGTCTCAAAGTATTTTAGTGTACTGTTGTAATGGCCAATGTTTTGGCCATTCTTGATGAGAGACGATGCTAACATCTGCACCTGTATCAAGTAGCCCATTAAATTCATGTCCTTGAATATTTAGTTTTAGCCTGGGGCGAGAATCTAAATTTAAAGAAAGCATAACCAAATCTACACCTGTGGAGCCTAATCCCTTGGAACCTCTTTCTACAGCACGACTGGAAAATTTATCATGCAGACTGAGTATTATTAGTAACTGTGCTTTTCTATCTCCTGGTGAAATTACTGATATGTCCTTTGGAGAACTGGCTATAATTTTATTTCACCTTCATAATCGGGATCAATTACCCAAGGACTTATCATAAGTCCTTTTAGATTAGAAGAGCTGCGTCCCAATAATAAGCCTACCGTTCCTTTGAGAAGAGGTCCTCTCACCCTGTGTGAATGATTTGAACCCCCATCTCTACAGTTAGTACTGATCTGACGGAGGTGCAGATATCTAACCCTGCGCTCCCTCTGATTTGTCTGATGAGGCGTCTGATGGACAATGTGTCCTGGGCACTACACTGATGGGGTTGCTGGGTTCCTCCAGTGCTCTGTATATTTGTGGTTTTGGGCCCCAGAGCATTGGGCTCCCCTGTCCATTTTTTGGCAATGGAGCCCGATGCCTTTCTCCATGATATCGTGGATAAACAGCTAGTCCTTGTTCATTTTTGATAATGAAGTACCCTCTATGGTGGTTTGAGAACAGCATTCATTAGCCCAATGTCTCCCTCTACGGCATCGTGGGCAAATACCCACGTATTCTACTCCTTTGGTACCTAGTTTTGTTAAACCCTCTTCCTATGGAGCAATTCCTTTTAAAATGTCCTGTTTGTTCACAATTGTAGCATGTTCCTGGTCTGGCATCTAAAGCCTGTTTTACTGCAGCTGCCACAAATTGCCCTTGTTCATTGATGTCTCTGGCATCTAAAGCCTGTTTTACTGCAGCTGCCATGACTTTCTCTTATTCATTAATGTCTTTACATAATTTAATATATGTGTTTAAATCTTCATGTTTCCATGGTCTAGTGATATCTCTGCACCAATGATTCGCTTGGTCATAAGCCAGTTTTTTATTAATGGCATTGCTTGTTCTGTATTCCCCAAAACTCTGGTAGCTGTTTGAATAAGCCTATCTACAAATTCAGTGTAAGATTCATTAGCTCCTTGTATTACCTTAGATAATTGACCTTGTAAACCTCCATGTCGTTGTAAAGTCTTCCATGCCCTAACCGCCTCTGCAGCAATTTTTGCGTATACGCCAGGATCATATGCAATTGGTTGCTGCTGATCCTCATAAGGTCCCTTTCTAACAACATACCTAGATTTCTCTGAGGATAACCAGTTTCTGCATTACGCCTAGCCATCTCCTTGCAAAATTCCTCATTGGCAACCTTCCATAAAAGGTATTGACCTCCATTTAGCACAGCTTTACACATATTAGCCCAATCTACTGGCGTCATATTCAAGTTGTTAATGGATTCGACCAAGCTTACAATGAAGGGTGCTTGAGGACCATAGGTTGTTACAGCCCCTTTTAGCTGCTTCACTATTTTGAAATTTAAAGCATGGTGAATTCGCTGCCCTCCTACCTCAAAATCAGGGCATGTTCATACTTGAGATCCTGTCTCAGGATCCGAACTATCAACTGTGGGGTTTGGGGGCCTCCCAGCATATGGAGGTGGCCTTGTTATTTGGACATTTACATCCTCTGGTGATAGAAAGGTGTTAGTAACAGTCTCCTGTAGAGGAGGCGCTGTTGGTTGGACATTTACGCCCTCTAGTGATAGAAAGTTGTTAGTAGCAGTCTCCTTTTGTAACTTTGCCCCTGATGGCTTTTTCTGCCCTAAGCTTTGTTCTTCTATCTTTGTCTGAACTGAAGTCTTTGGACTAAGCAAACCAGATATGAACGTCCTCAATGGCAATGTGCCAACTGGCAGAGTCCCTGGGCTGTTCTTTTACCCCCTTTTAAATCTTCACCATGATGGTTCCATTATGGTATATTTAACAACTCCTTAAAAATCCATGGGATACATTTTTGTATTGTATCAACGTATGCCCTGACTGTTCTTGACTTTACTGAGGTGCCTCCTTCCTCTAACAATTTACTTAACACTCTTTCAGTTTGTTTTTTTACTAATTTCTGATCCCGTATTTCTACTATAATACAACCCAACAAGACAATGCCAAACAAAACCGAGACAGAATAAAATAAAAAGGGAACAACAAAAAGTCATTATAGCCTTTATATCCTACTGACATGTGCATCCGTCCTTTCTCCCTATCTGTTCCTCAGAAGTAAATAATTTTTTCTCAGATGTGAGCGGTTTTTCATCCATCTCACTCATCTCCATGGACAGGCAACAAAAGTGAAGCAAAACAAAAGAGGAATCTTTAATGGCTACCCATCCTCTCGCCCTTCGCTCAGGGGCGAGCAGTTTACCTTATCACTTACCCTCAGTGGCTCCCCGTGCAAGCCATAAAAATGCTGCAGTCTGGCTGGGCACGATTCAAGAGCCACTTTTCAAAAGAAACAAACTTTATTTTTAGAACCACACATGCCAAAAAAAACAGCTCCTCAGGAAAAACCCTCAGAGCCCAACTGCCACCACTGGCTTCCTTGCAAAGTTTCTGTCACACCCACAAGCCTCTCCACCTCCCACAATCCTCCTGCTCTTGAGGCTATTTAGCTGGGTCAGGTGGGTGGAGCCAAAAAAGTCCCACAATGAGCAGCTCTGTGGTCTGAAAGGGCAGGGAAACTGCCCAATGAGCATCACCGCAGAGGAGCCAATCAGCTAGATGTTGCTGGGGCCGCTGTGAGCCAATAATCATCTGGCAGGGGAATGTTGCTGGTAGCTGGAAGTTTAATGGGGCCCCTTAAGCTGTGGCTTTCAACAAATTGGTGTCTCCTTTCTCTGTAGACTATTCAGCACGTGTATTTTTATATGCACATATAGAATCCTACCTGTTATAACACGTACATTTTTGTGAGGTTGCTGACTAGGCAGATACAAGTTATGAGAAGAGATCAACCCTCTTAAATACTGTTGGAATTGAAAATTCAACCTATGGGTGAGCTTGCTAGTAGAACAACATTATATATAGATCCATTTTCAGTGAAATCAATATTTTTGCACCTGTGGATGATACATATTTCATGATGAATTTCGATTGGCAAATATATTGCTAGTTTTAATTTCTGTGTGTGTGTGTGTGTGTGTGTGTGTGTGTGTGTGTGTATATATATATATATATATATATATATATATATATATACTCTCCAAATTTTTCAAAATATGAAATATATGAATCTTATTATACACTCCTTAAAATCATTCATATTTATGTATGTGGATTTATGATCAACTATTCACAAGATTATTCTCAGAAATATTCATCCACCTTAAATACAGATTTGTTTCCTAGTACTGAAGACTAACTTCAGTGAATGGTGCACACAAATCCTAATAATTCTACAGTAAAACCTAGTTCAACATCAATGCAAGCATTTTCCTATGGGACATGATGTGTATTTTGCAGTTCATTTTTATTAAACAGTGGTACATTACTATTTCTTCAGTTTATGCACATCATATGATATATATTTCATCCACAAGTTCACAAATTTATAGGCATTTGTTTCAATTTCAATCACCTCCTGCTTCAGAACACATATATTCCTCCAGGGTTCTTGACTGGTCTTGTCATGAGACTTCTTTCCAAACACATTATTTTTGATTTTCATAATCATATTTGAAGCAAAACTCACACACTCTTCATGATAAACCATAACCCTAATATTACCGTTAGATGTATAACTGGTTGTAATGAATGTATGAATATCAATTTAAGATTTCCAGTATATTTTCAGATATCAAATCAATCCACTATTTAAAGTTGGAACCAGTTATATTATTTATTCACAGTATGGTCTATTCATACATTATTTCTATATCCATTGACACAGGGTACTCCACTTTTTTCCCCCAATATTTATACGTCTTCAAAATATTGCCCCCAGTAATGGTGGAAGAAATGCTCATGTCACCTGATCTACATATAAATTTTAACACAGTAATATTCTGGACACAGAAAGCAAAAGTCACTCTTATGATTGTAGCAAAGCCTAAAAGAAAAGTGAGCATGGATTACTAAAAATATCCATGTCCCGGTTTCTTAATGCTGTAAAATGTAAATCCTATTGATAAATCCTATGTATTTGTTTCTTTCTAAGATTATATATTCAAACTCAACCCTGTTCAAAATGTTTAATCCTATCCCTCACTTTATACATTGCCTGATTTCTTAATGTCTCTATTGATATCTGCTTTCCTACATGTTTTCCCCATTTCATCATTGTGTCTCACTCTTCACATGTGCTGATATTTACATTCACTCTCTAATTGAAAACCAATTGCTAAAAATCTTTTGGTCCAAATCCTATACTCATTGTTGTTTCTAAACCTAGAGAATATCGTCCTAAACCTACGGACTTTCCCTTTGTGACTGGATGTTCTCTTCAACTTTCAATCATCCAAGGTACAAGGTCCTATGTCATTGTATATCGATTTATCTGAGACATCTGTGCAGAACATAATTCAAACATAAGTAACCCACTCAAGGGCCCAATGCCCATCTGAGCTTCAAATCCTGCCTAGATTTCTGTTTTCATACTTTTATTTTACCTATATATTCTTGTAAATATTGCAGATTCCCAGAACGAATATTCATCCTGCAGAATGATTCCTAACCCAAATCGAACGTGTTATTAACCCTAACCATACACTGTTTCCTCAATTTAACTTTACAGAAGAGCAGGGACAGTGTGACCAGGAAAGTCTCAGTGGAGAAAACCTGCTTTGGGCCTTTTGCTTACCTATTTTTCTGTTGCCCTGAATGTCAGGAAGTTCTTTACCTCAGGCTAACCCTTTGTAAAGCCTGAAGAAAACAGTTTTCAAATGGAAATGAATGGGCATCACCTATGGCTCTTTGCTTAATTTCTTTGGAAAGGGATGTGTCTGAATCAGCCTCTTGGCCCTGTGTGAGGCTGTGACTTAGATTCTCAGCACCTGATGGATCTAAAGAAAGATCCCATGTGTGCATCCAAAACCAAAATGGCAAAAAGTTGACTCATTTTGGATGAAGTATCTTCCCTTCCTCTATTAGATTCCTCACCTCCATCAATTGAGAATAGGGATTTTTTGGGTCATATGAGTTCTTCAATCCCTAAAGAGGTGCATGGGTTTCTAATGATTCCAATTCACATAAAGAATCTGTACCTATCAATCAGAAGTAGTTAGTCAATATTGCTCCCAGAAATGGTGGAAGAAATACTCATGTCACCTGATCTTCATATACATTTATTCACAGAAATATACTGGACACTAAATTCAAAGTTCACATTTATGATTGTACCAAAGCCAAAATGGAAAATTAACATGGATTACTAAAATCATCCATGTCCAAGATTACTTATGCTCTCAAATGTCAATCCTATTGATGACTACATATTTGTTTCTTCCTAAGATTGCATATTCAAACTCAACCCTTTGAAAATGTCTAAGCCGATCTCTCACTTTTTACTTTGCCTGATTTCATAATGTCCCTATTGATATCTGCTTACCTACATATTTTTCCCACTTCATCATTGTGACAGACTCTTCACATGTGCTGACATTTAAATTCATTTTCTAACTGAAACCCTATTGCTAAAGAAATTTTGTTCCAAATCATACACTCACCCTTTTTTCTATACCTACCTACTATCTTCCTATTCCTACTGACTATCCCTTTTTGACTGGATGTTCCCTTCTACATTCAATCATCCAAGGTACAAGGTCCCATGCCATTGTGTATTGATTTATCTGAGACATCTGTGCAGAATGTAATTCAATGCTAAGTATCACAATCAAGGGCCCAATGCCCTTCTGGGCTTCCAATCTTACTTGGATTTCTGTTTTCATACACACTGTTCACCTCTATATTCTTATAAATTTCGCAGGTTGCCAATACCATTATTCATCCACAAAATGATTCCTAACACAAATTGAACCTGTTATTAACCCTAAACATACATTGTTCCCTCAATCTTACTTTACAGAAGAGCAGGGACAGAGGTGGTCTTATAATACTGGAATGTAGGGATCCTCTACCTGCTGAGAACTTCAAAGATCCATGCTGAAAGGATCCCTGGAGAATATGTAGGCAGTTATGAAGGACCTGAGAGAGCACAAGTCATCTTCCATGGCAAACAACCTGGTCAGGATGAAGGGTTGTGTCTTAATCAGCCTCTCTCTTCTTAATGTAGAGAAGATGGACCAAATCAGGCCTGTATGGAGAGCTGTTCCCAGGTGCCTATGGTTGATATACCATTTTAACTTGTGAAATTGTCACATTAAGTAGGGGAAGCCTCCATCTCATGGGACCCTTGGAAGCAACTGTTAGGACAAAGTGGTTGCCAAGGCAGTGACTTCATTCAGATCCTGAAGGAAGTAACCTCACCTCACTTCCTCGGTGATGGAAATTGACATCCAGGAAGCCAAGCACACAGAGCCTGTCCCAGTCCCACTCCCAGTGGTGTCACTAGTTTTGAATTACCAAGGACAGAGTCAGTCTATCTTGGTACCTACAGATGTGAGAATGGCCATATGCCAGGAAAGATCTGAAGAGGGGGCTTGTATGAGAAAAGAGATAGTGGCTCACCACTGGCTTCTGACAAGTCTCAGTGAAGAAACCCTGCTTTGGTACTTTTAATTACCTATTGTTCTGTTGCTCTGAATGTCAGGAAGTTTTTTGCCTCAGGCCACCCCTTTGGGAAGCCTGAAGAAAAGAGTTTTCAAATGGAAATGAATGGGCATCATCTGTGGCTCCTTGCTTAATTGCTTTGGAAAGGGATGTGTCTGAATCAGCCTCTTGGCCCTGTGTGAGGCTACGGCTTAGATTCTCAGCACCTAATGGATCTAAAGAAACATCCCACGTTTGCATCCAAAACCAAAAGAGCCAAAAGAGCAGTCATTGTGGATGAAGTCTCTCACCTTCCTCTGTAAGGTTCCTGACGTCCATCTATGAGAATAGGGATCCTTTGGGTCCAATGAGTTCTTCAAAGCCCTGCAGAGACTAGACCATACGTTCATAGGTTTCTCATGACTCCAATTAACATAAAGAATCTAAACCCCACAGTCATTAGGCCTCAAAATGGAGAATCAGAGCAGTATTAAGGGCAGGCCTCTTTGATCACTCCTGGTTCACAGGAAGGGTGTCCCAGCCACACTGACTTTAGGCAAATGGGGGCAAGGGACCTTATTTTGGATACTGTCTTTGGCTGTGCCCCTCATGAAAAACTACAGCCTGAGGTTATGATGAGTGTCTATATGAAAGAAGATGAGGGCCATGTGGAAGTGTTTTGCTTTTAATTGTGGTCATTTTTGTGGCTGTTGGAAAAGATGATGGGTCCACCTGGTCTTGAACACTGGTGTGATTCCCCTTAGAGACTGAGTTATGGAATGGACCTCAAAGAAGTATTGCCATGTATTGTTTTGGGATTTTAGGATGCCACGCATGAGAGTTGTCCTTGGAAACTGAGATCTAGGCCCAGGGTGGCTTTCCACAGAGCACTGGGAATCTCAGGAAGAATATCACATGATTTTATTCTTAAAGAATTGGCAGCCATAGTTGCAAGTCAAAACACAAATGGACCACACATTGTAGACCTCAAACGCCTGGCTTAATGTGACCTTTTTGCCTGTCTTTGGGAAGCCTTGCCTGTTAGAATTCTCCAGAGCTTTTATTGAAATGAGCTTCCTCTCCATTTAATGGTTCCTGAATGAATTGAAACCCACAGTGCCTCCAACTTCATCCTTGACAAATGCCTGATAAAAAACATGAAATTTTTGAAATTCCCATGACCACTTCGCACTGTAGAATCTTTGGATGTCCTATTGATGATCACGAGTGTACCAGACAGTGCCTGATTGACTGGGTTTCATGAAAATGGTGTAGAACAGAGATGGCAGTAATTTGGAGCCTGCTGAGTAGTTGGCCTAGAAAAGTGGTGTGAAGGTGTGTGTTAAAACATCTGTGGTTGGGTGATGTGGATCTGCCATTGGCTTTCAAATGGTTTGTGACTGACATGGTGCAGCCCCCAGACCCTTGTATGTAAAGGCATGTTGTTATATGGAGAGGTTTCAGTGCAATGTTTAGAATCAGATTGCTATGGTGAAGGGGGCAAGCTATGTGGGATAGAATCCTGATTGGTGCATTCTCCTGCAGACCCTTACCCACCACATGTGACAGAACTCTTTTCAGTACTGTGTCCCAGTTGAACTCTTCATATTTCATGAAGCAAATACCAAAATTCCAGTGCAGCTGCAAGAAACACAACAAAAAGTGGAGGATGAGCAAATGGCTTCCAAACTGGAAGACACTTAGCCCCCAGTGACAACAGTTTATCTACAAAAAGAGAATTCAGCACTGCTGCCTCATGTCCTTTGGAAAATAAGAAACCATGTCCTCCAGGTAACATACATGCAGACCCAGCTTAATGGTCTCACTACAAAGGGAGCTAAAGTTCCTGACAACAACATATATTTCAAGTGCTCAACTTCAGAGGCAGTTTCTCAAGAAGTCTTTAGTCCAGCAGAGCTCCATGTTTGTGGAGTTTTACCCTCTCCCTTACATTTGGAAACTCCTCTACCACCTCCAAAGTTGTGAACTCCTGAGCATTTTCCATTCTTGATGTGTATTCACAGATTTTCTAACTCTTCTCCTCTAATTGTGTCTTAGTTGGGGTGAAGGTAATGTCAAGGCATTGTTCTGAATGAGAGTGTGAAGATTTTTGGGTAGCACATATTTGCATACACATTGGATTCTTTCTCCAATTTTTCATTTGAAATACTGAATCCCTGACTGTAAGGGGTAGAAGGAATTCTTTTTCAAAGAATAGCCTGACACTTACAAGAAACAGCCCCCAGGGAGACATCCTGTCTGGGAGACATCCTGTAGTCATCTGTGTTCCTGAGACATCCTGTGGCCATCTGTCTTCCTGAAATATTCTGAGGTTATCTCACCTTGTGAAGACATCCAGGAACTGCCGATAAGAGAGCTTTCAAATCTCCAGCATATAAATTCCCCTGTGTGAACAATAAAAGTTTGCATCTTGATCCGAACTTTTGTCTTGCTGTCATCTCTCATGTCTCTTGTCCCTTCATTCCTCCCCATCTAGGTTCGCTACCCACGTTGATGTGTCCTGCAGGCTGGGACAACTGGCGCCCAACGACTGGGGCTCGAGCCTTTGACTGAGGGGGAACCCCGTCCTCCTGGAAGATTTGGACAAGTGGAGCTCACGATTGCCTCAGCAGACACCACTGAGAGACAGATCCAGGAGGAGAGTGGGGATGACGCACAGTGAGTGACCCACCATGGGAAAAGCAATTTCGTCACATGATTTGTTTTTGTCAGGCCAAAAGGAATCCTTAAATACATGGGGGCACGTGTTAAGAAAAATGACTTAAAATTTTTCTTTTCATACATTGAAAAATTGTTTCCATGGTTTCCCCTTGAAGGGACCATTGATGGTAAAAGATGGCTTAGAGTAGGAGACATTTTAAAAGATTATTATGAATCCTTTGGCCCAGAAAAAGTGTCTGTTCCTACCTTTTCTTTCTGGAAATTAATTAGTGAAATTCTTAAAAGTTCACCCTTTGACAATGGTACCTTAATACTTGTCAGGATTGGGGAAGAGACTATGCAAAAGACCTCTCGTCCCTTCTCGGCATGCCCATCAGTTAGTATAGACATAGACCCTTCTTAGTCTCCCCAGGACCCTGGGAACCTTCCTGATCTTCCTCAAAATCCCACCCTAATGAATAAGGCTCCAATGGTTTCCAACAGCCTTTATGCAGTTTTAAATCCCAGAGAAACATTGACCCCTGGGGAGGAGGCTACCTTGGAGAAGGAAGCAGCTCGCTACCATTCAGAAGACCCGCCACCTCTCAGGACCCTGCCACAGCCTATAGGACTTACACATTCCCCTCCCTCCTATATCCCTCCTGCCTTTTGTGCTCTGGCCCTTCAGGGGCCAAATGTCCCCCCAGATATTTTTTCCCCACTTCCCTTGCCTAATCCGGCTCCCTTGAGAGAGTCTCTCCAACATGGATGGGAACAGATCCAATTTTTAAAAGAATAAAGATCCCTTGACTCTGAGCTCTCTCCATTAGCCTTAGGAATGGAGTCAACACAAGCTGACCCACAGTGGTCTAATACAAAGGCGAAGCCGCTCCATCGGCCTGTGCTCGCCTTCCCAGTCACCAACAGTCAGATAGATAAGCCTGCTCAGGCTGAGGTCAAAGACTTAGAAGAGGATCAAGAGGAGGAAGCGGAGGAAATGGATCAAGGAGATCAGGACTTAGAGGATGAGAAGTTCACCCCTAGGCAGGAAGGAACCCAGAGTGTCTACAAAAAATTTAGCCTCCATTTTCTTGAAAAACTTAAAAAGGCTTGTGCTCACTATGGCCCCACTGTGCCCTACACGTTGGCTTTATTAGAAAGCCACAACACACAATTTCTTACTCCCAATGATTGGAAATTTTTAGACAGAGCTGCCCTCAGTGCCGGAGACTTCCTACTATGGAATGCAGATTTCAAAGAGCCCTGTCAGAAACTGCTCAAAAAAAATTTAACAAAGGCCTCCTCTAAATCCTGGACTTATGTTAAGCTAGTGGGCAATGCAACTTTTGACACTAAAACTAAACAGGCACGTTTCCCTGCTGGACTTTTTGCGCAGATTTAGATGGCTGGCTTACATACTTGGAGACGCCTCCCTGAAAGGGCCTCGGCTATCACTTCCCTGGCCAGAATTCGACAAGGGCCCGACGAGCCTTATAGCGACTTTGTTCCCCGGCTTAACCTAGCTGCGGAATGCTTGCTTGGACCAAGCGAAAGCGAAAGCACCTTTGTAAAACATCTTGCCTTTGAAAACGCCAACCCAGCATGTCAGGATGTTCTTCGACATCATAAGGATAAAGGGAAACTTTCTGACTTTATTAGAGTCTGTGCAGGGGTGGGTGCAGCCCATGCCATGGGTCTCACTTTAGTGCTCCCTTTACCAAGGCCTTTTACAATCCTGGCTCACATATTTGCTTTACTTGTAAACAACCAGGCCATTTTGCACGCAAGTGTCCGACAGGCAAACAAAGAGTAAGAATAGCGTCTCCTCAAACTTTAGCTAAACCGCCCCCAGCTACACTTTGTCCTTGATATGGTAAAGTTCATCACTGGGCCAGTGAGTGTAGATCAATGACAAATGCCCTCGGACAGCCTATTTCTTCCTGCTTCTCAGGAAACTCCCTGGGGCAATAAGGTTTGTTCCCTTCCAAACTCCCAATCTACCTCAAAATCCTTCTCCACAATTGGCTCCCTCCAACTACCCACTCCAGGCAGTGCAGGATTGGACCTCTGTACCACCACTGATACAACATTAGACTCAATGCAAGGGCCCCAGATAATACCAACTGGAATTATGGGTCCCCCTCCATCTCATACGTGTGCCCTTCTTCTTGGAAGAGCCTCTACTACCTTAGAAGGTGTTCAGGTCTTCCCTGGCATTAATGATAATGATTTCACTGGAGAAATAAAAATACTGGCCACAGTTATTAATAGAGTTGCGGCCATCCCAGGAGGAAAAAGTCTTGCACAATTAATACTCCTTCCCTTAGATTAAGGGGCACTTCCACCACCCAAACCTACTGTGGGGGACTGCCTCCTTGGGCTCCTCTGAGGTATATTGGGTTCATCCCATTTCTCATAATAAACACACCCTTACCTTACTTATTGAAGGAAAGGAATTCCAAGCAATTTTAGTTACTGGAGTTGATGCGACAATTATTTCTCAAAAATACTGGCGATCAGGTTGGCCCCTCACCCCATCCTTGACTGACCTTAAAGGGATAGGAAAATCAAAAAATCCTCTGGTCAGCTCTACTGCTCTTAGCTGGACTGATAAAGAGGGTAATAAGGGAACTGTCACTTCTTTCGTTGTTCCTGACCTCCCTGTTTACCTATGGGCCCGAGATATTTTGAGTCAAATGGAAGTTATTCTTGCCAGTCCCAATTCCATGGTGACTCATCAAATGCTCCGTATGAATTTTGTCCCTGGTACAGGCCTTGGGAGGCTGAGACAAGGACTGGTGGGGCTTATACAACCCATAAAAAAAAATACATATGGACTTGGATATTTGGATTTTTAGTGTCGGTCCCTGACCCTCCTGTACCCCATGCAGATAAAATTATTTGGGAGACTCAGACTCTTGTGTGGGTGGATCAGTGGCCCCTTACCCATGAAAATTTGGAGGCTGCCTCCATGTTAGTGAAGGAACAGGTGGCAGCCCGCCATGTAGAGCCCTCAACCTCACCATCGTACACTCCTATTTTTGTTATCAAGAAAAAATCAGGCAAGTGGCGCCATTTACAAGATTTGTGTGCCATTAATAAAGTTATACTCCCGATGGGAGCACTACAGCCAGAAATTCCCACACCAGTGGCTATTCACAAAAACTATTGTAAAATGGTTATGGACTTAAATGTTTGCTTTTTTATCATTCCTTTACATCCTGAGGATAGACCCTATTTTGCCTTTAGTCTTTCTTGCATTAATATTCAGGGCCCTATGCAGAGACTTCAATGGAAGGTTCTTCCCCAAGGTATGGCCAACAGCCCTACTCTTTGCCAAAAATAGGTTGCTCAAGCAGTAGACCCTGTGAGAGAGTGAGGGCCACAAATTTATATTTTACATTATATGGATGATTTGTTAATTGCTGCACCTAATACCCATGACCTTAATAATTGTTACTTGGACTTTTACAAAATCCTCACTACCTTGGGACTACAGATAGCTCCTAATAAGGTTCAAACACAGGACTCTTATAAGAGTTTGGGCCTTAAAATTCTAGAAAATCAGATCCAAATTTCTAAAATACAAGGAGGTGTGGACCATCTTCACACCCTTAAAGATTTTCAGAAATTACTGAGGGATATTCAATGTCTAATAACATATTTAAAATTATGCACTTGTGTACTTTTGACCCTTAATGATATTTTGAGGGGTAATTTCCACCCCTCCTCCCCTCAAAATCTTACTCCCAAGGCATGACAGGCATTAAACCAAGTAACAGAAGCCATTACCCAACAATTTGTTACACAAATTTCTTATAACCTTCCTCTGGTTCTGGTTATTTTACACACTCCTCATACACCCACAGGAATATTTTGGCAGCGAGATCCACATTTTAAAAATAAAGACTGCCCCTTGTTTTGGGTCCATTTACCCACCACATCCTCGAAGGTTATTACTGTTTATCTTGCTCAGGTAGCTTCTATTATTTTTAAAGGTCATTTGATTTCTCTACAACATTTTGGCAAACACCCTGATAATATTTTTATTCCATATACTAAGGACCAAACCCAATTTTTACTAGAGACAAGGGATGAATGTGGTATTGCCCTATCAGGCTTTTGGGAACAATTGATCACTACCTCCCCAAAGACCCCCTTTTACATTTTGTCCAGTTACATCCATTTACTTTTCCTGAAATTACTCAAAAGGCTTCCATTCCTCAATCCCTTACTGTCTTTACAGACGGTTCCCGTAATGGCCGAGCGGTCTTTGTTGTCAATAACAAGCCTACCACCTTTGATACTGTCTATCAGTCACCACAGTTTGTGGAATTGTTTGACATAACACAAGTTTTTATAACATTTTTATAATCCTGTTAATATTTATAAAGACAGTGCCTACATTGCTCATTCTGTGCACCTGCTGGTGATTTCACCCCCCATTAAGGCTTCTAACAATGCGGCCTTTCTGTTACACCAGCTTCAGCAGCTAATTCAGGCCAGACAACACTCATTTTTCTTAGGACACATCAGGGCACACTATGATCTTCCCAGCCCTCTAATTCAAGGTAATGCCCAAGCTGATGCAGCAACTCGTTCCATCTTTCCAATTTTTGTTGGCTCCATTCAAAAGGCCATGGAGTTACACAATATACACCATTTAAATTTCCAGAGCCTTTGATTACTTTGTAAAATTACCAGCAACAGGCACGAGAAATAGTAAAAGCATGCCCTGGTTGTGCTGTCTCCCTCCCCATTCAACACTTGGGAGTTAACCCCCGAGGATTACTGCCCGATCAGTTTTGGCAAATGGATGTTACTCATTTTCTTGAATTTGTAATAACCAAATATATACACGTTTCTGTAGATACCTTCAGCGGCTTTATTTTTGCATCACCACATTCTGGAGAGGCTACCAAAGATGTCCTTTCTCATCTTGTTTCAGCCTTTTCTGTTATGGGTAAACCAATACATATTAAAACAGATATTTATCCTACATTTACCATTGCCAAGTTTAAACAGTTTTGTGCTACCTTGCAAATTTGTCATACTACTAGAATTCCATACAACACTCAGGGCCAAGGCATTGTGGAACTTGCCCACCTTAACTTAAAAACTTGGCTATCCCTCCTTAAGGCTTCCTCCCTTGTATTTACCACACCCAGGCATCGCCTTAACAATGCATTATTTGCCCTTATTTTTCTTACCCTAGACAATGAAGGCGATTCGGCAGCAGACAGACACTGCCATCCCTCGTCCAATTCTGTTCGCCCACCTGTTATGTGACACAATCCACTTAAAAATAAATGGAAAGGCCCAGATCCTGTCCTCATCTGGGGAGGAGGCTCAGCTTGTGTTTTGGACCAAGATCAAACAGCCCCAAGATGGTTACCAGAACTCCTAGTTAAACAGGTTAATGACTTACCTCAAAACAGGGACAGAGGCACTCCTCATGAGGACAAAATTTCCTTTTTTTCAGATGCAGCCAACAATCTGCCAGCCTTGGAATAACAGTTCCTGTGGGCACAGGTACACTGGCTTAGGCACGTCTATTCACTCTTACCATCGCCTCTCTCAACAAATTATAAACTCTATCAGGAACAACTGATAAAAACTCTATCAGGAACCATTAAAGATTTGCAGGACCAAATAGACTCCCTGGCAGAAGTGTACCTTCAAAAAAGACGAGGCTTAAATTTGCTGACAGCTAACCAGGGAGGTATTTGCTTGGCCTTAGGGGAACGATGCTGCATTTATGCCAATAATTCTGGCATAGTATGCACTAAAATTAAGCAGCTTCAAGAAGATCTAGAAAAGAGATGAAGGGAAATATTTGAAAATCCCCTCTGGACTGGGCTTAATGGATTTTTACCCTACCTTCTTCCCCTATTAGGCCCTTTGTTGGGTTTACTTTTAATGGTGTCCCTAAAACCCTGCATTATAAACAGGCTGGTACAATTTATTAAAGAACAGATTAATATTTTGGCCTCTAAGCCCATACAGGTCCACTATCATTGCCTGGATATGGAAGACCGTGCTGCCAACATTTAAAAGGATGTTCTACCCTCCTCACAAGCTTATTTCTTAAGTTTACATGCCCACAGATCTCGCTTTCTTACATAAAACTCTAAGTAACAGCTCTGACCAACGATCTTCTGCACTTGCCATAAGGGTTCGTCCTCCATGGGCCGCTCCACTTGGGGGAGGACGCACCCATGGAGTGAGGACGTTAGGGCATAATAACGGAGGGTGCAGGAAGGACTGCAGGAGGATGTATCCATGGTTCCCAAAATCCAAGTCTTCTGAGTGACACGCTCTGGTGCATGGCAGTTGGCATGCTTCCCCCTCAAAGCCGTCTCCTCAAAAAACATGCCAAGGCCACCACGAAATCTAGTAAACATGCTCGATCAGATCAGGAGATATTCTAAGGCCTGCTAGAGAAACAGAGCCTCTATAACCCCCTAAAACATTGGCCTGTAAGGTATGGTCAAATATTTTATATAAGAAAGGGAGGAGATGTCAGGGGCTAGAAGGAAGTTCTCCTTCAAAGAATAGCCTGACACTTACAAGAAATAGCCCCCTGCGAGATATCCTGCCTGGGAGACATCCCGCAGCCATCTATCACCCTGAGACATCCTGCAGCTATCCGTCTTCCTGAAATATCCTGAGGTTATCTCACCCTGTGAAGACATCCAGCAACTGCCGATAAGAGAGCTTTCTCATCCGCAGCATATAAATACACTGTGAGAACTATAAAAGTTTTCAGCATGATCAGAACTGTTGTCTTGCTGTCATCTCTCATGACTCTTTTCCCTTCATTCCTCCCCAACAAGGTTCAACGCCCACGTTGAAGTGTCCAGCCGGCCCGGACACCTGACACTAAACCATAACCTACTAGACTCTGACTACTAATACTAATATGATGGAGAAAAATAATCCAACAGAATGGAAATGCAAGCAGTACAGATGAGGCATGGTGTATAGTTGGACTTGCCTTTTGAATGATATAGGGTAGGTGTTATAAATCTAGCTAATTTATAATTGAAATAGTTCTCCACATGTTTTTAAAGTTAACAAATATGTGAATGCCTGTCTCCCATTCTCTGTAGCCAATTCAGCACATGTATTTTTATATGCACATATAGAATCCTACCTGGTATCACACGTATATTTTTCTGAGGTGTCTCACTTGGCAAATACAAATTGTGAGAAGAGATCACTCCTCCTAAACTCTGTTGGAACTGAAAATTCAACCTATGGGTGAGCCTCCTAGTAGAAAATTCAACCTATGGGTGAGCCTCCTAGTAGAACAACAAGCCATACACAAATCCATGTTGAGTAAAATAAATATTTTTGCATCTGTGGCTGATGTACATTTCATGAAGAATTTCGATTGGCATATATATTGCTACATCTTATTGTCTGTTTTTGTTTTTTTAATATATATATATATATATATATATATATATATATATATATATATACAATCTTCAAATTTTTCCAAATATAAAATATATGTGTCTTATATACACTACCTAAATTCTTTCATGTTCATGTATGTGGATTTATAATCAACATTTCACAAGATTATTCTCAGAAATATTCATCCACCTGAAATACATATTTGTTTCCTATTACTGAAAACTAACTTCAGTGAATGGTGCATACAATCCTAATATTTCTACATTAACTGACCCTGTTTAACATCAATGCAAGTAGATTCCTATGGGACATGACATGTATTTTGATGTTCATTTTTTTTCAACACTGGTACATTACTATTTCTTCAGTTTATGCACATCATAGGATATATATTTCATCCACAAGTTCGCTAATTTATATCAATTTCTACAGTTTACGAACATCATAGGACATATATTTCATCCATAAGTTCACAAATTTATAGGCATTTGATTCACTTTCAATCATTTACTGATTCAGAACACATGTATTCCTCCAGGTTTCTTGACTGGTCTTTTCATGAGACTTTATTTCAAACACATTATTTTCAATTTCCATAATCATTTTGAAGCAAAACTCACACACTCTTCATGATAAAACATAACCCTAATATTACCATTAGATGTATTACTGGTTAGAATGAATAATTGTATACCAATATAAGATTTTCTGTATATATTCAGATATCAATTCAATCTATTATTTAAAGTTGGAACCAATTATATTATTTATTCACAGTATGGTCTATTCATGAATTATCTCTACATTCATAGACAAAGGGTACATCTATTTGTAACCCCAATACTAATTTATTCGTCTTCAAAATGTTGCTCCCAGAAATGGTGGAAGAAATACTCATGTCACCTGATGTACGTATGCATTTATCACAGTAATATTCTGGACACAATAAGCAGAGGTCACACTTATGATTGTACCAAAGCCTAAATGGAAAGTGAGCATGGATTACTAAAAACATTCATGTCCAGGTTGCCTAATGCTCTCAAATGTCAATCCTATTTATGACAACATATTTGTTTCTTCCTAAGACTATATATTCAACCTCAACTCTGTTCAAATGTCTAATCCTATCACTCACTTTATACGTTCCCTGATTTCCTAATGTCTCTATTGATGTCTGCTTTCCTAAATATTTTCACCAGTTCACCATTTTGACTAACACTTCACATGTGCTGACATTTACGTTCACTGTCTATGTGATACCCTATTGCTAAAGAACTTTTGGTCCAATTCCTGTACTCACTCTTCTTCTGAAACCTACAGAATATCTTCCTAATCCTACCGACTATCACAGTTTGAGTGGATACTCACTTCTACATTCAATCATCGAAGGTACAAGGTCCTATGCCATTGATTATTGATTTATCTGAAACATCTTTGCAGAACATGTATCAAAGCTAAGTATCCCAATCAAGAGTGCAATGCCCTTCTGGGATTCCAATCTTACCTAGATTTCTGTTTTCATACTTATATTTCACCTATATATTCTTATAAATATCACAGGTTCCCAATATCATTATTCATCAAGCAGAATGATTCCTAACCCAAATCAAACCTGTTATTAAGCGAAACCATACACTGTTCCCTAATCTAACTTTACAGAAGAGCAGGGACAGTGTTGGTCCTAAAATAGAGGAATGTAGGGAATCTTCCACCTGTTGAAAAACTCAAAGTTTCATTCAGAAGTGATCCCTGGAGAAGATATAGGCACCACTGAAGGACCTGAGAGAGCAAAAGTCAACTTCCATGGCAAACAACCTGGTCAGTATGAAAGGTTGTTACTGAATCAGCCTCTCTGTTCTTTTTTTTATTATTGGTTGTTCAAAACCTTACAAATCTTTTGACATAACATATTCATACATTAGCATACATTAGCTTCAAGTGATTTATGAACTCCCATTTTTACCCCAGATACAGATCGAAGAATCACATCGGTTACACATCCACATTTTTACATAATGCCATACTAGTAATTGTTGTATTCTGCTACCGTTCCTATCCTCTACTATCCCCCCTCCCCTCCCCTCCCATCTTCTCTGTCTACCCCATCTACTGTAATTCATTTCTCACCTTGTTATTTTCCCATTCCATTCACAAACTCTAATATGTAATTTAGTATAACAATGAGGGTCTCCCTCCATTTCCATGCAATTCCCCTTTTCTCTCTCTTTCCCTCGCACCTCATGTCTCTGTTTAATGTTAATCTTTTCTTCCTGCTCTTCCTCCCTGCTCTATTCTTAGTTGCTCTCATTATATCAAAGAAGACATTTGGTATTTGTTTTTTAGGGATTGGCTAGCTTCACTAAGCATAATCTGCTCTAGTGCCACCCATTAGAATATGGACCCAAACAGTCCTGTTTGGAGAGCTGGTCTTGGGTGCCTATGGTTGATATACATTCTAACTTGTGAAAGTGTCACAGTACGTAGGGGCAGCCTCCATCTCATGGGACCCTTGGAAGCAAGTGTTAGGACAAAGTGGTTGCTAAGGCAGTGACCTCATTCAGTTCCTGAAGGAAGTGACCTCACCTCACTTCCTTGGTGATGGAACTCTAAGAACTTGTTATCCAGGAAGACAGGCACCCAGAGCCTGTCCCATTCCCAGTCACAGTGGTCTCACTTGTTTGTATATACCAAGGACAGAGTCAGTCTTTCTTGGTACCTACTGATATGAGAATGGCCAAATTCCAGAAAAGCTCTGAAGAGGGGCCTTTCCTGAGGAAAGCAGATAGTGGTTCACCACTGGCTCCTGACATCTTCACAGAGTTGGTTAAGGAGACCAGATCTGAGACAGGACAGGCCATTTCTGGGGAACATACTATGGCCCACCAGTCAGAGGACACTCTGGATAGTCACCGACCTACTTTGGGGAAGGAGGTGCCTCTGTGGGTGTCACTGTGTGTTTGTGGATTTGTCTCATGTTCTGAGAATAGATAGAAAAGGCGGTTTGTTTGGTTTTGAGTGAACTATTTCTTTTTTTTTAAATTAATTTTTATTGTAGGTTGTTCAAAATATTACATAGTTCTTGATATATCATAATTCACACTTTGATTCAAGTGGGATATGAACTCCCATTTTTACCCCATATACAGATTGCAGAATCACATCAGTTGCACATTGATTTACATATTGCCATTCTGGAGTCTGTTGTATTCTGCTGCCTTTCCCATCCTCCACTATCCCCCCTCCCCCCTCCCCTCCCCTCTTCTCTCTCTACCCCCTCTACTGTAATTCATTTCTCCCCCTTATATTTTCCCTCCTTTCCCCTCACTTCCTCTTGTATGTAATTTTGTATACCCCTGAGGGTCTCCTTCCATTTACATGCAATTTCCCTTCTCTCTCCCTTTCCCTCCCACCTCTCATCCCTGTTTAATGTTAATCTTCTTCTCATGCTCTTCTTCCCTACTCTGTTCTTAGTAACTCTCCTTATATCAAAGAAGACATTTGGCATTTGTTTTTAAGGGATTGGCTAGCTTCACTTAGCATAATCTGCTCTAATGCCAACCATTTCCCTCCAAATTCTATGATTTTGTCATTTCTTAATGCAGAGAAATACTCCATTGTGTATAAATGCCACATTTTTTTTATCCATTCGTCTATTGAAGGGCATCTAGGTTGGTTCCACAGTCTTGCTATTGTGAATTGTGCTGCTATGAACATGGATGTAGCAGTGTCCCTATAGTGTGCTCTTTTTAGGTCTTTAGGGAATAGACCGAGTAGTGGAATAGCTGGATCAAATGGTGGTTTCATTCCGAGCTTTCCAAGAAATCTCCATACTGCTTTCCAAATTGGCCGCACCAATTTGCAGTCCCACCAGCAATGTACAAGAGTACCCTTTTCTCCACATCCTCGCCAGCACTTGTTGCTGTTTGACTTCCTAATGGCTGCCAATCTTACTGGAGTGAGATGGTATCTTAGGGTGGTTTTGATTTGCATTTCTCTGACTGCTAGAGATGGTGAGCATTTTTCCATATACTTGTTGATTGATTGTATGTCCTCCTCTGAGAAATTTCTGTTCAGGTCCTTGGCCCATTTGTTGATTGGGTTATTCGTTATCTCATTGTCTAATTTTTTTAGTTCTTTGTATATTCTGGATATTAGGGCTCTGTCTGAAGTGTGAGGAGTAAAGATTTGTTCCCAGGACGTAGGCTCCCTATTCACCTCTCTTATTGTTTCTTTTGCTGAGAAAAAACTTTTTAGTTTTAGTAAGCTATCTTATATTTGATAAAGGGGCTAAAAGCATGAAATGGAAGAAGGATAGCATCTTCAACAAATGGTTTTGGGAAAACTGGAAATCCATATGCAACAAAATGAAACTGAATCCCTTTCTCTCGCCATGCACAAAAGTTAACTCAAAGTGGATCAAGGAACTTGATATCAAATCAGAGACATGGCGTCTGATAGAAGAAAAAGTTGGCTATGATCTACATACTGTGGGGTCGGGCTCCAAATTCCTCAATAGGATACCCATAGCACAACAGTTAATAACTAGAATCAACAAATGGGACTTACTAAAACTTGAGTGAACTATTTCTAGTAAGTCATTTGACAAGGCGAGTGTTTCTATGTCTGTGTATCCCACTGTGTCCATGGTTATAGACATTAGAAAAGAGAATGCATCAATTGATGTGTCCTGTCTAGTAGAAAGCTTCCCATCATTTATTCTGCCAAATTGATGAATGGATTTTGGCTTGACTTATCGATGGGCAACACGTGCTATCTTCCAAAGTTCCTGCGTTCTTCCTGAATTCTGGCCACTCTACAGAATAGGCTCATGGTTTTGTGTCCAAGATATGTACCACTTCCAAGCCCTGTTACATGGCCATGTACTGGATAGCTGAAGGGAATGGCAAGCATCTCAGAAAACTCAAATATCAGTGTGACCAATAAAGTCTCAGTGGAGAAACCCTGCTTTGCTTACCTATTGTTCTGTTGCCCTGAATGTCAGGAAGGTCTTTGCCTCAGTCCACCCCTTTGTGAAACCTGAAGAAAACAGGTTTCAAATGGAAATGAATGGGCATCACCTGTGCCTCTTTGCTTAATTGCTTTGGAAAGGGATGTGTCTGAATCCGCCTCTTTGCCCTGTTTGAGGCAATGGCTTAGATTC